>NC_065446.1:146375540-146675540 GCF_917563875.1 Diabrotica virgifera virgifera | reverse complement strand
GAAAACGTAATGATATCTAATGGGACCTTGCTCGTCATAATTATCTTGTATCAAAAGCACATTCACATGTTTATCCTTCTTGCTTTTTGTTAGGAAGGTTGGGAGGGTCATATAGTTCTTCTCCTTTTTCAAAATGTATACGTTGATCGATATATTATTCTGCTTTTCAAAATTTGGAATTTCTTTGACGGTCATTGGCCACTGAATACCTTTAAGTTTCAGCACTTGGGAGTAGTGTGGGTAAGAGGACATTAAAGCGGAGTTATTCCGACAAGGATATAATGCCGATATGATAGCCCATGCAAAGCATGCCTCGTCATGGTTTTTAACATTAATGCATGCCTGTTTTCTTTTTATCTGAGGGGGAAGATCAATGTATGAGGAGCCAATCTGTGGTGTAAATTTGTTAATGTTGACCCCCAGGTTAACAACTGCATTTAGTGCCCAGCCACTATCTCTCTCTTGGAATTCTTCCAAGTTTCTGTTGATGGGTTCCACTTTTTTCTCTCGAACCATTCATCAATATTTGTATATAAATATATATTTTATATCACTTAAAACTTTTTTGACTTTTTAAAAAATATTTTATTTTGAAAATACAAGAATTAAAGTTACATGGATGAAATCTAAATTATTACGAACAAATATTAAACACCGGCAAATGATTTTATATGATTTACAAAATGCTGAGTTCGTGAGAAAGCCTGGACGTAGTAGTTCTCGCTGACATTGGCATTGAAACTGGATGCGTCGATTCAGATGGCTGACACGTGATATATCCTGATGGGAAATAAGTAGGTACTTCATTATTAAGGCTAGTTGGTAAAAACGGATATAACAGCTCCCCTTGTTAGAAGAAAGTTGACGCGTGGCAGCAACTTTCAGACTGTTAGTTTGTTGGTATTCAGTTGGATCCTCTCCTCTTCGTGTATGGAGTCACTTAGGTGGATACTGGGTCTTCGTCTTGGAAGGATTTTCTTCCAATTCCTGGCGAAAGCTGTCTCTGGGTGTCTTGGTGGAGAAGGTGGATGGTCATTGTCATTGGTATTGGTAATTCCTATCTTGAATCTTCCCTTGGATCTGCATTTACATAAGATGTAAAGAACGGCGAGAGTCACAATGACTGTTATCGTTAGGATTGTGAACCAGCTCATATGTTTATTGACGAATGGTTCATTGATTAATTTGTCGAGTTCTTCAGAATACTGATTGAGTTTGTGATGGGCTATTTCGAGGTCTTCCGTGTTGATCTTGCTAAGCCTTAGTGGTTTTAAGTCGGGAAGATGAATCTTACCTGGGAAGTGATTGCAACAATTGAATGGTATTTGAACTGGATGATTTTTGTACGTAACATTGTCGTAAGCGTCGATCAATTTTTGTGAGTGTACTCTTGTACTTCCAATAAAGGCATCGCACGTGGGTTGTAGTTTGAGCACGTGGTTGGTATTGATGATTTCTGACTTGACTTCTCTGGATTCGCATTTGATAGTAATAGGCAGTGGGTCAGAAACTGTTATGAGCCAAAGGTTCATGCTGATCTTCTGAACGTTGTAGTCTTTAGCAAATATTACGGAAGTCTGGCATGTTCTGGGAAGGCGTTCTTGTCGCTTCAGGAGTTGGGCTTCGCATACGGCGTCGCTGTCAATTGGGTATGGAAGTATATTGTAACAGATTTTGGTTCTGGCTCGAAGAGTTTTGCATGACTCAAGACTATTTATTGTAAGGTATAACAATGAATCATCGTTTCGCGCAATATATTTATGTGTTGTTGTTAAAATTGAATGTAAACCTGTTCGATTATCCATTATTGGTATTGGATATAGACGATATCAAGTATATTGTTCTGCATCAGTTAAAGGAATATTTAAGACAAACACAATTCTTGTGTCTAATTGATAGGCTTGTAATTCGATAATATCGAGATATTGAGGGAGATTTGAAGTATAGATTGATAGGGGAAGATTATTTTTCTGTAATGATTGTGATATATGCCTAAGCGATTCAATTAAATCAAACGGGGTAATGATTGAACTATGTAATATTTTTAATCTAGCAAAAGTTATAGCATTTACTATATCATTTAACGGATCTTCGATAAATGAATAGCTTTCCATTAGCAATTCACAAAAGTTCAGCATATCGATTTGAGATTGATAGAATTTTAATTGGTCAGAGATATCCATTATTTATTCTCGAATTTCTTTAATATCGTTGTTGAATGTTTCCTCATCTATTTGTAATTTTTGGATGGTCGCGTTGAAACTTTTAATCACGGAGGTGGTAACCGATATTTGATTTTTTAATAGGTTTTCGATTTGATACTCATCGCGGGTTATCTTATTTATACATTCATTGAAATATTCACCGTCAGAAGAATCTAAGTTTCCGGTTATTGATTTCCATATCGAACCTATACCGTTAATAAGCCCACGTTTTTCTCGGAAAGCGTATTGTTTCGTATCAGCCATTATTTCTGTATATTTAAGATTGACGGAACTAGATATTTGTTTGAGGAGACTTATGTGAGTTTGGACTTCAGATTTGAATGCCAGCATTCGAGGTACATTTTTTCAATAGTATCTAATAAATTGTCTAAGATTCTGTCATTTTTGTCGATAACATCTCTGATTGGTTGCATGTCTTTGTATACCAGGAGGGTCCATTTGTCGTTTGAAATTTTGAGATTGGTTTCTTCATGAAAGAAGACTCCAACGGTGTTGTTAATTGGGGTTAACGTATACTGGGGGTAGATGACTGGAATCAGTCCGAGTAATCTGAAAGAAAATTACTCATGATAGGGTTTCAATCTATCAAAATTCACTTTAATTGTTCTATTTGTTCGTGTATTCAATAAAGTAGCAGAATTTACGTGGATTTCTTGTATTTCGAAAGGGCCATTAAATTTATTTTGGGATTTGTCTTTAATCTGCGATTCTTTGACGTAAACTTTATCACCTATTTTATATTCTGGAGGGTTTGATGACACGTGCTGATCGAATCTCTCTTTAGCTTTTTCTTTTTGTCTTTCGGTCTTGGCTCGTGCCACTTTATAAAAATATTGCATACGATTACTTAAGTCCCTAACGTATTTTGATATAAGGGCTTTGTCATTGTAAAGTATTTCGGGTGGTCTAAAAGAAGTATGTCCAAAAATCAATTCGTAAGGTGTAAATCCATGGGTTTTATTTTTAGTGTTATTATAACAAATAACTGCATAAGGTAGAACATTGAACGGATGTTCATCGGGATTTTCAGCTTGATTGGCTCTTATCATTTCACTTAGGGTTGCGTGAAATCTTTCGATAGAACCGTTAGATTGTGGGTGGCCTACACTTGGGAAGGTTAATTTTATGTCGTATAATTCACAAAGATCTTTCATTAAAGTATTGTCGAATTCACGTCCATAGTCACAGTGTATGCGTAATGGAGTGCCATAGTGTTGGAAAAAGACAATGATTATTGACAATTGATTTAGCCGTTTTGTCTTCAATGGGGTACGCTTGGGTGAATTTAGTGAGCTCGTCTCTGATAGTTAGAGCGTAATTTCTAGTAGGGTATTCGAAAAGATCTATGTTAACTCTTTCGAATGGTGTTTTAGGTGTTTCGGTAATAACTAATGGGTTGCTTAAGTTTTTTCTACATATCTTCACCTTTTGACAGATTTCACAATTTTTTATAAAATTTTCTACATCCTTTGTGAGGCCTTGCCACTTGTACTTTTCTTTTATTCTTCGTATAGTCTCATTTATTCCTCGATGGAGATTGCTTTCACCACGGTAATAGTGATCTAATATTGGGGGTATTTCGTCTTCTTCTGGGGTTTTAATGACATCTTGACATATTCTGATTTTTATTTCTTTATCGGCAAAGATAAACGAAAATATTTCTAAAATTGGTAATTCGAGCTGATTTTCGACGTAATAGATTTGCGATAGGTCAAATTTACCTTGGTCTGCATAAACGATATAGAATAAGTGTTGTACTACCGTTTCGGGATCAAAAGGAAGGGGAATGATAAAATATTTCCGATTTTTGACAGTTTTACTAGTAAGTGTGTTAAGCTTTGATAGGTTAAAATCTATTTCATTTTCATCAAAAATGTCGTCTAAAATTTTGTGATGCATTTCTTCCATTTTATTTTGCCTAAGGAAGGTAATGATGTTTTTATGCGATTTATCTAGTAGTTGATCGTTAGATATTTCGATTTTAGAATAATCAATGAGTGATTTAGTTTTATACAGGTCAACAAATCTATTGAAATGTTCGGTGATCTCTTCTTCATTGACTTCGTTTGGTTCTTCGTCAGATTCTGTATCATTCGAAGCTAATATTGATATTTTCTTATGGAAATTCGCGCATTCTTTGAAGTGATTGATTTTTATTCGAGAAAGGGCGTCCGCATTTTTGTTGGTTTTTCCCGGTTTATGAATGATTTTATAATTGTACTCCTCAAGCTTGAGGCGCCATCTAGCTAGTCTGCTGCCAGGGTCTTTTATAGAAAATAACCAGGTGAGTGGACGGTGATCAGTTACTAGGGTGAATTTTCTTCCGAACAGATAGGGTCGGAAATGTTATACGATATACAAGATAGTCGGTTATACGATAGCAAGAAGTTCTCGCTCAATTGTCGAATATCCTGTTTCAACACCACACAGGGTACGTGAAGCGTATGCTATAGGCAAATCTTTGCCAATGGGGCCTTGGGATAAAATAGCGCCGACGGCGAATGCACTGGCGTCTGTTGTGAGAACAAATGGTTCCTCAAAATTTGGATAAATTAGAATCGGGTCAGAAATTAAAGCGTTTTTCAAATCTTCAAAAGCTTGCCTACAATCTGGGTCGAAATTGAAAGCAACGTCTTTTTGAAGTAGTCTAGTGAGAGGTTTGGAGAGTTTGGCAAAATTAGGGATAAAACGACGATAATAACCGGCTAGGCCTAAGAACGATTTTATGTCTTTGGGTGTTTTCGGTTCAGGAAATCGTTGGATACAATCAACTTTTGAAGGGTTAGGCTTGACTCCATCTTGGGTAATGAGATGTCCGAGGTACGCTACCTCTTTTCTGAGAAATTCACATTTATCAGGCTGGATTTTAAGATTAGCGCTTCGAAGACGTTTGAAGACTTCAGTAAGACGGGAAATGTGGTCGTGAATGGTAGGAGAGTATACTATGATGTCGTCCATGTAAACAAGACATCGCTCGTTTAAAATACCTAGGAGAATGTTGTCCATGACACGCTGGAATGTGGACGGTGCATTTTTGAGTCCAAAAGGCATACGAGTAAATTCGTAATGTCCGTTTTCTACGGAGAAAGCTGTTTTAGGAATGTCTTTGGGATCGATTTCGATCTGATGGAAACCGGAGGCAAGATCTAGAGTTGTGAAATACTGACATTTTCCAAGTTGGTCTAAGAGATCGGAGATATTAGGGAGAGGGTATTTATCGTCAATGGTACATTCATTGAGTTTGCGATAGTCTATTACTACTCGCCATTTTTGTTCTCCAGAGGCGTCCATCTTTTTTGCGACGACCCACACAGGACTTGACCAGGGCGACGTGCTTTGTCGGATGATTCCTTCGTTGACCATCTTATTCACTTGAGATTTTACTTCCTCTTTATGGACCTGAGGATATCTGTATGATTTCGTAAAAATGGGTTTGGCATTATTGGTTTCAATTTGATGTTTGATCTCACTGGTAAAGGTGAGGTTGTCTCCCTCTAAGTAAAATATATCTTCGTATGTTAAGCAGAGATTTGTAATTAGTTCTTGTTCTTCCTCGTTAAGATGTTCTATTCGAAGTTGAGATTTGATGTTGTTAGTTCGGTTGATTTTATCAGAGCAATAATTGATAGAGTCATCGTTTGACTGATAATTTAGGGCAGGGTGGTTCGAGTAGGGTTCAATTTGGATATCGGAAAAATCGATGATTTTGGGCATTGCGTTTGCGTTTACTACGGATGTCAGAAATTCACCTTTTTCATTTACGTGTACTAACGCGTTGGGTATGTGGACTTTATCTTTTTCTTTTCTATACAAAATTGCATCTGTATTCGACAGATGACACGTTAATTTAAATATTTGCTCGGTTCTGGGATCTATTTTAATTTGATTTTGTATTTGTTTAGGGGAATAATTGTTATGGGAATCAGTTTCTACTTTGTAGAGAGGTAATGTTTTAAAATTCGTGATTAATGTTTTGTTCTTGATGTCTATTGAACATTCATATTGTTCAAAAAATCGAGGCCTAAGATTCCATCAAAATCAATATCTAGATCATAAATGAATACCTTATGGGGGTTTCCCATTTGGAACGGGACTAAAGTTGATTCGGTGATCAGAAGTTTTTGGTCTGTGATACCTTGTATGGTAACATTTTCGGGAAAACGCGGTTTGAAATTTTTCGCTGTATTTTCTTTGAAGATAGAGATACCAGCACCGGTATCGATAAGTAATTTAAATTTGTTTGATGCGTCCGTTATATAATAAAGATTTTTGGAGTATACAGCATGAGATCTACAGAATTCCTGATCTGGAATATTCAGAGACGGGTTCTTGTCATCCAAATTTAGAGTTTGGATCTGATTTTCTATTTGAGACAAAGGTTCGCTCATTGAAATGAGTAGTTATATGGGGCCGACTCCCGCTCACCGTGGGAAACATGGTAGGTCGAATCCCGCTCGCGCCGACTCCCGCTCACTTCGTGGTGGAGGCGCAACATCGTGAGCCATGGTAGGCCGAATCCCGCTCATCATGATCCAGAATCGGCATACCGATTCCCGCTCATCATGATCCAGAATCGGCATACCGATTCCCGCTCATCATGGTCCAGCATACCGATTCTCGACCATCGGGGACATCCATCAGGGTCCTTGGCATCATACGTTGAAGAAAGAAGCGGCTAACAATGACCAGACGGTCGTAGAAAGATTGTGATAAGGCAAGAGGCAATGGACCATTCTTAACATGTATAAAAATGCAATATAATCATCATCATGACAATGGACCATTCTGGGATGAAGATCATGACAATGGACCATTCTAGGGTGAAGTACATAACAATGGGCCATGTATAATCATCATCATGACAATGGACCATTCTGGGATGAAGATCATGACAATGGGCCATTCTAGGGTGAAGTACATAACAATGGGCCATGCTTAACATGTATAAAAATGCAATATAATCATCATCATCATGGCAATGGACCATTCTTGGATGAAGAGCATGACAATGGGCCATTCTGAACATGTATAAAATGTGAAATGCTATACGATCATCATATATAGAGATGAAAATATAATATTTGTACAAAATTACGAACAATCAAACATTTTGAAATATTTACAAAAATATTTTAAGTTGTTTGTTAACATGCCGGATGCGTATGGTTGATAAGAAAGAATGTAGACGTTATTTTTGCAACAACAGGAAACCGCTAAAGATATGACAAGCCACAATGCTAAAAGGCCGGATGGAGTCGGATGATAATACGTAACCACAGTTGTTATTTGTGTAAATGTTATCGCATATTTTTTAAAACCACAAGGTCTTGTTTTCATGTTTGTCAGGAAACTATTTTTGCAACAACAGGAAACCGCTAAAGATATGACAAACCTCAATGCTAAAAGGCCGGATGGAGTCGGATGATAATACGTAACCACAGTTGTTATTTGTGTAAATGTTATCGCATATTTTTAAAACCACAAGGTCTTGTTTTTGCAAAACATGGAAATCTTATCTCTAAAATTAACAACGTAACCAGGAGAATGTAAACATGCAGCGCTATTGCCAAAACGGCACTCTATCATATCTTCTTTGCTAATGGTCCGATTTTGACGTATGGGGTGTCAAATGAAAGCAATGGCGACACAGAAGCCAACTGTCAATTCTTCTTTTGTCAACGTTCAATATTAACTGTCAATTCTTCTTCTTCTTTTCCGTATAATGCCTAACAGAACATGACAGTGCCTAACGTGACGTAAAATAACGTGACGTAAAATAACGTGACGTAAAATAACGTGACGTAAAATAACGTGACGTAAAATAACGTGACGTAAAATAACGTGACGTAAAATAACGTGACATTTGAACGTGAATGATGTGACATTTACACGACGTTCGACGCAGGAGGTGTGCTCCAAAGTTGAAATTTAGTGAGACATTTCACGCAGAACATGATCAGTACTAGTATGAGCCCCATCGGGTACATACATAGGGTAATGGAATTTCAAAGTAAACTCAACCAGTTAAATAAAGACATTAAATCGTATGAGGATGTAAAACACATTAATAGACAATTCAATTGTTTGCATATTGAAGACAAAACGTGGAAGCCGGAAGAGGTGAATCGACAGCAGGAGCAGCAGCATCAGCAAGGTCTTTACGCCTTTCGAAAAGTTCCACAAGCTACATATCCATTGAAACACAAACAGCGAGAATATGAAAAGTGAAATAGACAATGTCTTTGCAATGTCGTGTGTAATATTAGCATCTGTATTTATCTTAATTCTAAAAATTATTTTTGAAATTGTAAAGAGAAAATTTGAATCTTCATGTAATATAAAACTTGATCACTAAATAAGGTGTTTAAATAAAAACCAAAAAAAAATCTCTAAATTATTTATTTATACATAGAAAAAATTACAACGGTATTACAGTAGAAGAAAACCAGTGCCGTAGACGATCCACATTTCTTTCGGTGCATGAAAATAGTCCAACAGCGTGACAGGGGTTTGTAGCAGGACCAACGTTTCCAGTAGCAAGAGGCGTACCATCAAACTTGCAAACATCAATAATAAGGGGAAAAACTCCAAAAATGTGACATTTCTTGCTTAAAAATTCGGCTTTTTGTTGTCCGCGGACATATATGTAATCAGCGGCATACATCAACTTGGTTTCAAGTATTTCATTTAGTTTGGACAATTCTACATCCCCATCAGAATATCGAATGCCAAGCAGTTTTTTCTCCACGTATGATGCAGTCTTCTTATCTTCATTACTTAGCGCATTGAATGGTTTCGGAGGTAAAAATATGCAATGGCTTCGTTTAAAACCTATTTCGATGGTAAGTTCTTTGGGAACAAACCACCCGTCCACATCGAATCCCTGAATATCTACGAATGCTACTCTCATGATGACTGCTCGTGTACTAATGACACTTTATGCATCTAAGTTAGACTTTTTACAATTTCGGTGAGAGGGAAGTACTCCATTACACAGTCGTGAATAATAATACAATAGGCCTTGGTGTTGGCGGGAAAGCCAGTAGACGCTTCAATATCGAGTTTTACGTCAACGGTGGATGCTTTCATGCTTTCTTCTTGTTTCGAGCAATCGATAACGAACAATGCACGATTCTTAAAAGCTAAGAAATCAAGTAGAGGTCGTTTGTGTTGGGAATGTATGTAGCTTGGGTAAAATTCTGTATAGTTGAAATAGGCCTCGTTGTAGTCAGTTTTCTTAAAATCCAACTGCATTCTCCCGTTTGGCCAGTATCCTCCATTTAACGATAACCTAATACTTTGGATGCTGACATTGTCAAATAATGTGGGATCAGATGTGATCGTGTTACGTTTACCTGTTTGAAAGAAAACAATGACATAACGTGGTCTTTCAACGGATGTGCTAGTTTTAACAGCCCAAACTTCACGCCTAGCACCTTTGGTAATGGCAGGCAATTCGTGTAATTCCCACTTTCTAAATGGAATAACTATGGGCTGATCTTGTTGAATGGATTTCATGAGTTCCAATTTAATTTCGTCATTGGGAAATATGTGCTTCACTCTGAGTTCAATGTTGGTAATGTTAATCTTAGCGGTTGTAACAGTTGGAGTTTTGTCAGCGTTTTGTTTTTCTTTAATGACAATGCAATCGTTGTCGTTTCGAGCTCGAACTAGTCTTATTGTTTGACGACCACACGTAATCATTGGATAATCGTTGAAAATGTTAAAAATGTGCTTAAGAGGCATCTGTATGTTGAATGAAGTATCGTTAAGAATTGGGTCCTTAGGGTAATTCCATCCAGCCATAACCATATAATTAGAATCTTCTTGAGTATAACATGTCATGGCACGTACAGCACTTACGATGCCAGGATCCCGCACTGTTTCCATCTCCCTTGCGCTTTCGCTGTACGTACACGAATCGAAAAGGAAGGCACCCACATTATTTGCTAGTTTGACGTCACCATCTCCAGTTATTTCCAGTGATCCTTTAATGCATAACAGGGTTTCGCTCATTGCAAAAAACGAGTCAACTTGATTAATGCTAAATTCAACAATATCATTGCAGTTGAATGATTTGATGAATGGTGCATAAGTTCGGTATTCAGCCTTTCGAATCGATTCATCAAAGATTGGCTTACGATAAATATCAAATATTGGAGGCATTACTACGCTGTCTGAATGTGCTCGTTTTCCATACATTGTTGTCATTTTTGTAGTTTAAAACCAAGTGATTGTAAAAACAATTTGTTTGCGAACGTAAGATGTTGCCGCTTAGACTGCTGCACAACTAATGACGTTCTTTGAGCAGTAGATGGTCTTATTACTAATCCCATTTCCCTCGTGATCTAAGTTCCAACACCAATGTGCTCTCTTCTCCTCTAAAGTTCATAGGTCGTCCTTCTTGATCGAGAGCCAAGACTGTGATATTGGTAAGTTCACGCTGCGGCACAACTGGTAAATACAACAAATTGTGAGGAGTTTCGTCAATTGCGTACCCAGGGTTCGATTGTATGACAAATTCGTAGATCGTGTGAGCAGGTCTGTTACCGTCGAAGGCTCCGGTACTAATGTTGCATTCAAAGTGTATGCTAGATACTTTAATAATCCTAACAGGTAGATCTGAAGAATATGTTTTGCCGGGAGTAAGTATTGCCGGAGAAAATCCTAATATGGTGCCAAGACTATCTGGTTGCTTAAACGAAATCTTATATTTGCTGAATATTTGGCACTGTAACGTGTTGTGGTTAGGTTTTAGACTAAATATCGTTTCCGGTCGAAGCTCATTGTCAGCACCCAGTTTCTTTTGTATGTATTCTTCAATATCGACAATTTCATAACATCCATCGGGAAAATCAAATTTTGTCAATTGGTTTTTGTCATTGTAGTAATAAAACTTGTTATTTTCAAGGTTTGGTATACTGTTGTAGGAATGAAAGGTACGAAGAGCTATTTCATAATCTTTGTTCGGATCCAACACGATTGGTGTGAAAGGTTGAAATGAAAATGTATAATTGGTACTAACTACTCTCAACAACTGCGACATGATGACTGATTCATGCCAATAGATTAATAGGTTATATATATATATATATATATATATATATATATATATATATATATATATATATATATATATATATATATATATATATATATAGACTTTAGTTTTTTATTGAGGTTGCAGTCATTTATTTCTAAGGGGCAGGGTAAGAGAAACTCTGTGTTATAATCAAGCTTTAGCAAAATTTATTTGCTTCGTCAGGATTAGCTAAAATTATTATATAGTTATAAATAAATACAAGGAAATGAAAGAACATTGCATAAAAATTAGTACAAAAACTTACAACGTGAGGTTTGTTCCTTAATTTGACATTTTTACAAAACATAAAATATCTAAAAAAATCTTTATCCTAATGGTTTTCAAGTTCCAATGTTTTAATTTTTACAATTCATGATAAAAAATATGATTTAATAATTTAGTTCTAAATTTGACTAATGCCAGAAAGACACTTAAATAATGTCAAAAAGACACTCGTAGGTATTTGTTTATTTGATTTTAAGTTGTTAAGAACTAGATTTTTGATTATTACTTGCTTGTGCATTTTAAAATTTTAGAAGTTATAGGTATATATATTAAATACCAAATACCCAATAACCAAAAATATATTAAATACCAAATGAATATGTAAATGAATGAATGAATACCAAATACCCATATATATGGCATTTATAGATTTTGAAAAGGCATTCGACTCTATAGAACACTGGGCAGTGAAACAATCACTACACAATAGCAGAGTAGATTACGGGTATACAGAACTAATCTCTAATATATATAGTAAGGCCACAACTACGATCCAACTTGAAACAGAATACATATTCAGAATACAAAATCAAAAGGGGCGTTAGACAGGGAGATACGATTTCGCCGAAACTCTTTAACCAAGCACTAGAAGACATTTTTAAGAGATTACAATGGGAAGAATATGGAATCATTATTAACGGCCAATATTTAAATCACCTAAGGTACGCTGACGACATCGTCCTTATCGCTACAGATACGGGATAAATACAAATAATGATACAACAATTAGACCAAGAAGCCAGTAAAGTTGGATTAAATATGAATTACAGCAAAACAAAAGTAATAACAAATTAAGAAGATGAGTTAAGAATCGTAGTTAAACAAAACCAAATAGAGGAAGTGAATGATACATATACTTGGGACAAATAATAAAATTGAATATAGACAACCAAATAGCAGAAATAAAGAGACGAACTAAGTTAGCGTGGGCCTCGTTTGGTAAGCTCAGCTTCATATTGAAGAATAAAAAATACCCTCAATATCTAAAAACGAAAATCTACGACAAATGTATCCTTCCGGTCTTTACATATGGATATCAAACATGGAAAGTTCACAAAAGCGAATATGGACAGAATTGCGAAAACACAAAGAGCAATGGAAAGACAAATGATCAACGTAAGACTGTCTGATAGAAAAAGGAATTCCTGGGTAAGAAATATCACAAAAGTTAAAGATGCTGTTCGTCAAACAGTTAAACTAAAATGGAAATTCGCCGGTCATACGATTAGACAAAAAGACGAAAGATGGAATAAAATTATTACAGAGTGGAGACCATGGACATATAAACGAAAGAGAGGGAGACCACAGATGAGGTGGGTAGATGACCTAAAACACCAAGCCGGCTAAAAATGGATACACATGGCTCAGGATAGAGAAAGATGGAGGAGCGAAGGGGAGGCCTATGTCCAATATTGGATGTCGCAAGGCTAATAGATAGATATACACACATATATACATATATATACATATATACGCATATACACGCATATATACATACATACATACACATATATATTTGTTAATTATTGTTTTCTTAACAAATTAAAGTGGTGTTAAATTTTCAAATTTAACACCACTTTAATTTGTTAAGAAAACAATAATTAACAAATATATATGTGTATGTATGTATGTATATATGCGTGTATATGCGTATATATGTATATATATGTATATATGTGTGTATATCTATCTATTAGCCTTGCGACATCCAATATTGGACATAGGCCTCCCCTTCGCTCCTCCATCTTTCTCTATCCTGAGCCATGTGTATCCATTTTTAGCCGGCTTGGTGTTTTAGGTCATCTACCCATCTCATCTGTGGTCTCCCTCTCTTTCGTTTATATGTCCATGGTCTCCACTCTGTAATAATTTTATTCCATCTTTCGTCTTTTTGTCTAATCGTATGACCGGCGAATTTCCATTTTAGTTTAACTGTTTGACGAATAGCATCTTTAACTTTTGTGATATTTCTTACCCAGGAATTCCTTTTTCTATCAGACAGTCTTACGTTGATCATTTGTCTTTCCATTGCTCTTTGTGTTTTCGCAATTCTGTCCATATTCGCTTTTGTGAACTTTCCATGTTTGATATCCATATGTAAAGACCGGAAGGATACATTTGTCGTAGATTTTCGTTTTTAGATATTGAGGGTATTTTTTATTCTTCAATATGAAGCTGAGCTTACCAAACGAGGCCCACGCTAACTTAGTTCGTCTCTTTATTTCTGCTATTTGGTTGTCTATATTCAATTTTATTATTTGTCCCAAGTATATGTATCATTCACTTCCTCTATTTGGTTTTGTTTAACTACGATTCTTAACTCATCTTCTTAATTTGTTATTACTTTTGTTTTGCTGTAATTCATATTTAATCCAACTTTACTGGCTTCTTGGTCTAATTGTTGTATCATTATTTGTATTTATCCCGTATCTGTAGCGATAAGGACGATGTCGTCAGCGTACCTTAGGTGATTTAAATATTGGCCGTTAATAATGATTCCATATTCTTCCAATTGTAATCTCTTAAAAATGTCTTCTAGTGCTTGGTTAAAGAGTTTCGGCGAAATCGTATCTCCCTGTCTAACGCCCCTTTTGATTTTGTATTCTGAATATGTATTCTGTTTCAAGTTGGATCGTAGTTGTGACCTTACTATATATATTAGAGATTAGTTCTGTATACCTGTAATCTACTCTGCTATTGTGTAGTGATTGTTTCACTGCCCAGTGTTCTATAGAGTCGAATGCCTTTTCAAAATCTATAAATGCCATATATATGGGTATTTGGTATTCATTCATTCATTTACATATTCATTTGGTATTTAATATATTTTTGGTTATTGGGTATTTGGTATTTAATATATATATCTATAACTTCTAAAATTTTAAAATGCACAAGCAAGTAATAATCAAAAATCTAGTTCTTAACAACTTAAAATCAAATAAACAAATACCTACGAGTGTCTTTTTGACATTATTTAAGTGTCTTTCTGGCATTAGTCAAATTTAGAACTAAATTATTAAATCATATTTTTTATCATGAATTGTAAAAATTAAAACATTGGAACTTGAAAACCATTAGGATAAAGATTTTTTTAGATATTTTATGTTTTGTAAAAATGTCAAATTAAGGAACAAACCTCACGTTGTAATTTTTTGTACTAATTTTTATGCAATGTTCTTTCATTTCGTTGTATTTATTTATAACTATATAATAATTTTAGCTAATCCTGACGAAGCAAATAAATTTTGCGAAAGCTTGATTATAACACAGAGTTTCTCTTACCCTGCCCCTTAGAAATAAATGACTGCAACCTCAATAAAAAACTAAAGTCTACATATTATCAGTCAATAATACCAAACTTCTTTATATATATATATATATATATATATATATATATATATATATATATATATATATATATATAAAACAAAATATGCAACTGATGGAATGCAACCATAGACACGTGTTTCTGACTTATTAGTCGTCATCAGTATGATATAGCTAAACAGGAGCAATGCAACCAATTTGTGGCTATAATGTTAGAAGACCCTCAGGATTCGAGAGCAACAACTAACAAATCCACGGAGGAAGCTACAGCTACCTGAGGCAAGGAATGCCAAACGTTTAGAACGTTTTAAACAATCAAACAAGGAGAGGTTAGCGCGAGTTAATAAATATCGGCATGGCTCGCAATAAGTATGAAAAACAAAATATGCAACTGATGGAATGCAACCATAGACACGTGTTTCTGACTTATTAGTCGTCATCAGTATGATATAGCTAAACAGGAGCAATGCAACCAATTTGTGGCTATAATGTTAGAAGACCCTCAGGATTCGAGAGCAACAACTAACAAATCCACGGAGGAAGCTACAGCTACCTGAGGCAAGGAATGCCAAACGTTTAGAACGTTTTAAACAATCAAACAAGGAGAGGTTAGCGCGAGTTAATAAATATCGGCATGGCTCGCAATAAGTATGAAAAACAAAATATGCAACTGATGGAATGCAACCATAGACACGTGTTTCTGACTTATTAGTCGTCATCAGTATGATATAGCTAAACAGGAGCAATGCAACCAATTTGTGGCTATAATGTTAGAAGACCCTCAGGATTCGAGAGCAACAACTAACAAATCCACGGAGGAAGCTACAGCTACCTGAGGCAAGGAATGCCAAACGTTTAGAACGTTTTAAACAATCAAACAAGGAGAGGTTAGCGCGAGTTAATAAATATCGGCATGGCTCGCAATAAGTATGAAAAACAAAATATGCAACTGATGGAATGCAACCATAGACACGTGTTTCTGACTTATTAGTCGTCATCAGTATGATATAGCTAAACAGGAGCAATGCAACCAATTTGTGGCTATAATGTTAGAAGACCCTCAGGATTCGAGAGCAACAACTAACAAATCCACGGAGGAAGCTACAGCTACCTGAGGCAAGGAATGCCAAACGTTTAGAACGTTTTAAACAATCAAACAAGGAGAGGTTAGCGCGAGTTAATAAATATCGGCATGGCTCGCAATAAGTATGAAAAACAAAATATGCAACTGATGGAATGCAACCATAGACACGTGTTTCTGACTTATTAGTCGTCATCAGTATGATATAGCTAAACAGGAGCAATGCAACCAATTTGTGGCTATAATGTTAGAAGACCCTCAGGATTCGAGAGCAACAACTAACAAATCCACGGAGGAAGCTACAGCTACCTGAGGCAAGGAATGCCAAACGTTTAGAACGTTTTAAACAATCAAACAAGGAGAGGTTAGCGCGAGTTAATAAATATCGGCATGGCTCGCAATAAGTATGAAAAACAAAATATGCAACTGATGGAATGCAACCATAGACACGTGTTTCTGACTTATTAGTCGTCATCAGTATGATATAGCTAAACAGGAGCAATGCAACCAATTTGTGGCTATAATGTTAGAAGACCCTCAGGATTCGAGAGCAACAACTAACAAATCCACGGAGGAAGCTACAGCTACCTGAGGCAAGGAATGCCAAACGTTTAGAACGTTTTAAACAATCAAACAAGGAGAGGTTAGCGCGAGTTAATAAATATCGGCATGGCTCGCAATAAGTATGAAAAACAAAATATGCAACTGATGGAATGCAACCATAGACACGTGTTTCTGACTTATTAGTCGTCATCAGTATGATATAGCTAAACAGGAGCAATGCAACCAATTTGTGGCTATAATGTTAGAAGACCCTCAGGATTCGAGAGCAACAACTAACAAATCCACGGAGGAAGCTACAGCTACCTGAGGCAAGGAATGCCAAACGTTTAGAACGTTTTAAACAATCAAACAAGGAGAGGTTAGCGCGAGTTAATAAATATCGGCATGGCTCGCAATAAGTATGAAAAACAAAATATGCAACTGATGGAATGCAACCATAGACACGTGTTTCTGACTTATTAGTCGTCATCAGTATGATATAGCTAAACAGGAGCAATGCAACCAATTTGTGGCTATAATGTTAGTTGTTGCTCTCGAATCCTGAGGGTCTTCTAACATTATAGCCACAAATTGGTTGCATTGCTCCTGTTTAGCTATATCATACTGATGACGACTAATAAGTCAGAAACACGTGTCTATGGTTGCATTCCATCAGTTGCATATTTTGTTTTTCATACTTATTGCGAGCCATGCCGATATTTATTAACTCGCGCTAACCTCTCCTTGTTTGATTGTTTAAAACGTTCTAAACGTTTGGCATTCCTTGCCTCAGGTAGCTGTAGCTTCCTCCGTGGATTTGTTAGTTGTTGCTCTCGAATCCTGAGGGTCTTCTAACATTATAGCCACAAATTGGTTGCATTGCTCCTGTTTAGCTATATCATACTGATGACGACTAATAAGTCAGAAACACGTGTCTATGGTTGCATTCCATCAGTTGCATATTTTGTTTTTCATACTTATTGCGAGCCATGCCGATATTTATTAACTCGCGCTAACCTCTCCTTGTTTGATTGTTTAAAACGTTCTAAACGTTTGGCATTCCTTGCCTCAGGTAGCTGTAGCTTCCTCCGTGGATTTGTTAGTTGTTGCTCTCGAATCCTGAGGGTCTTCTAACATTATAGCCACAAATTGGTTGCATTGCTCCTGTTTAGCTATATCATACTGATGACGACTAATAAGTCAGAAACACGTGTCTATGGTTGCATTCCATCAGTTGCATATTTTGTTTTTCATACTTATTGCGAGCCATGCCGATATTTATTAACTCGCGCTAACCTCTCCTTGTTTGATTGTTTAAAACGTTCTAAACGTTTGGCATTCCTTGCCTCAGGTAGCTGTAGCTTCCTCCGTGGATTTGTTAGTTGTTGCTCTCGAATCCTGAGGGTCTTCTAACATTATAGCCACAAATTGGTTGCATTGCTCCTGTTTAGCTATATCATACTGATGACGACTAATAAGTCAGAAACACGTGTCTATGGTTGCATTCCATCAGTTGCATATTTTGTTTTTCATACTTATTGCGAGCCATGCCGATATTTATTAACTCGCGCTAACCTCTCCTTGTTTGATTGTTTAAAACGTTCTAAACGTTTGGCATTCCTTGCCTCAGGTAGCTGTAGCTTCCTCCGTGGATTTGTTAGTTGTTGCTCTCGAATCCTGAGGGTCTTCTAACATTATAGCCACAAATTGGTTGCATTGCTCCTGTTTAGCTATATCATACTGATGACGACTAATAAGTCAGAAACACGTGTCTATGGTTGCATTCCATCAGTTGCATATTTTGTTTTTCATACTTATTGCGAGCCATGCCGATATTTATTAACTCGCGCTAACCTCTCCTTGTTTGATTGTTTAAAACGTTCTAAACGTTTGGCATTCCTTGCCTCAGGTAGCTGTAGCTTCCTCCGTGGATTTGTTAGTTGTTGCTCTCGAATCCTGAGGGTCTTCTAACATTATAGCCACAAATTGGTTGCATTGCTCCTGTTTAGCTATATCATACTGATGACGACTAATAAGTCAGAAACACGTGTCTATGGTTGCATTCCATCAGTTGCATATTTTGTTTTTCATACTTATTGCGAGCCATGCCGATATTTATTAACTCGCGCTAACCTCTCCTTGTATATATATATATATATATATAGTTGAATAAAAATCAATTTTATGTTCGCATATTTTTTATTTGTTCCACAGCAAGTTTACATAAATGGCAAGATGCTTGAGAGCCGGCTGGCCCATCCCAGTGAGTCCTCCAATCTGGCCTGTTGTAATGTACGAAGCACGGAAGTAGTATCTGCAAGTTCCATTCTCCTCGATATTCCCCCGGCAACTTATGCCATATATATAACAATTCTATAGGTTCTACAGTTCGTATAATATAATCTAGCGGTATTAATTGTAGTTCTTCTTTACTGAATTCCTCAAAACGTTTTTTATGAAACATGTGATCCATAAGCAGTTCCATGCCTTTAATATGCTCCATTATATAAAAACTTTAAGCATAAATGTCCACAAATGATTTGATTATAAGTTTGATACTGATGATTATTGTAGAAAATTCTGGCACGTGCACCCAAATATTTCACAAGTTCTTTGGTCGGCTTCAGATTACCAAATGAATCGAAATACTCTACGTCATCGTTTATCTTTCTATATGCTACCCAATGTGTTCCGTTATGTGTTGACACATCCAAGTTAACTATTGCACATTCTCGCTGTCGAGGACCGTCTCTAGGCAGAGTGTCATTCATGAAAACTCCTCGAAAATGTGGTATTTTAAGCATTTTTGCGTAATGTGCAATGTCCAAGTCGTACAGCGGACGATTGGGTAGCTTTATTGGAAGTTTTTTTCAAATACACGCCAAATCCACCTCTGGGTTTCTTACGCAGGTACAGACCTGATCCGATGTGTTCCATCGCCTTGTTATGACGTATGTCTTCATCCAATTTCTTTTGAGCATTCTTTGCGTCAACCACAGTCTTCGCCACCCCAGCTGCACCACCGGCTAAAGCCCCCAAAGCAGAAAGACCGGCAAATAGAGGTATGAGGGGTAGGAAACCTCCAGATTTTAGTGGCAATACTCGTGGGACATCAATTTCTTTGCGACCACCAAGTCTTTTAATTACCGATTTTGCTATTCGTACAGCCGTCAAAGCAGTATCTCTTAACGATGCTCCTCTCTTCATGGACTTTGTGAGACAACATCTCGATTGAAAGAATAACGTCCCTTTCTTCCACGATGATGAGGACATCCCATTCCCAACTTTCTTTTGGTTTTCATTCCACCGGTTACAAGTAAAGCAGCACTTTTTTCACCAAAACTAGCGTCCTTAGACTTGAATCGCTCCCAAGCCCTATCTTCCAATTCTTTATCAGCCTTGTGACGTTCTTCGAGAGATGTATGATGCGAATAAGCGATATCGTGCTGTTTACAAGCTGCGTCTAATGGATTAATTCCTGGATCTCCGCGTGCAAGACGTTTTTTTAGTTTTGTTCCAGGCCCACAATACTGATAACCACCAGGAATATGAAGCTCAATCGGCAGTTTATTAATGAGAGTGTTCAAGAGACCGCCTCCTTCGAAGACCAACATTGGACTGATGACATGCAAGTGGCGACATCTATAATATATTGCCGTACTTATTTACTACACATGTCACACGATGAAGGTCGTTCAACAAGAGCAGACGCTGCCAATTGATAATCTAGACATTGTCCAGAAAGTGACAACCAGTAAACATGGAAAATTATTACCAAACTCATTCAGAGCCATTATTTGTGGTCCAAGCGGATGTGGAAAAACTAACATCATGCTATCACTTTTATGTAATCCAAATGGCGCCAAATTCAAAAATGTCTATGTTTATTCGAAATCCCTCTTTCAACCGAAATACCAACTACTGCAAGATGTAATAGCGCAAGTTAAAGGTGTTGGGTATTTTCCATTCAAAGACAATGATGAAATTATTGATCCCAACGAAGCTCAACCAAACTCCGTGTTCTTATTTGACGATGTTGCATGTGATGGACAGCAGAAGATTCGCAAGTATTATTCCATGTGCAGACATAAAGATATCGATGCCGCCTATTTATGCCAAACATATTCAAAAATACCGAAGCAGCTAATAAGAGACAATTGTAACATGATTGTATTATTCAAGCAAGACGAGATAAATTTAAAACATATATTTGATGAACACGTATCACCAGACGTGTCATTTGATCAATTTAAAAAAATGTGTTCAGAATGTTGGCGTGACAGGTATGGCACGCTGGTAATTATGAAAGATTTTGCCCTCAACAATGGCCGATACCGCAAAGGATTTGATAAATATATAAAATTGTAAGCTAATTGTTTAGTCGTAAACAAAATGTCAGATGATACGGTTGCCATTGCCATGCGCAAGAAGAAAGTCGCCGAGTTGGCTAGAGCAATTCGCAAGAAATATTTGGCATTGAAATTAGGCAAGACTGAACGAGATGAGTCACTAAATAAACTTTTTAAACCAATCTCGACACCTCTCAAGGATATTGCTCAATCATCAAAAACGTTACATCATGCTATCGATAACAAGTTTAGACAAGTTAAAAAAGAAGAGGTGAAAAAGGAGGAGCAGGATGAGGAGGATGTATTTCTTGATGCACCCGATATAGCGACACCTGATGAAAACATTATTCAAGAGCCACTCTCCGGTTCTAACGAGATTCCGATGGATGCCACAGAAGAATTTATCGGCCGCTATCCTCCACTAAGTCACAAGTACATAAAAGAATATTTGAGAAAAGATGACAAAATCGATAGAAACTATGGTCCATTGTATGATACTATTAGTGGATGGATATTGGGAAAACGTCGAATAAACTTTGACAAAACCAATGGAGACATAGTAATAATTGGAGAACGTGATTTTGAAGAACGTAGGTTAGGTGGTACGCCAGGCCTATACCACCTGTTATTTTATGCCAGCCCAGAACAGTATAATGAAGACGATTTACAAAAGTATAAAACACTGTTGATTAACACAGAAATTCATCTGGATGCCTTAGGACGTCTTAAAGGTTCCAGCGGAGAAAAATACCATGCAATTATTAAACCTCTATTCAAACCATCTGAGACAACAATGAAAAAGCATGCAACTCGATCACAAAAAGAACTTGAACCCAGAACGAAAACAGCTCGGTCAGCATCTTCATCTACGGTTACAGGAACGGGGTTGGATGACTCTCGTTTAACATACAACGCTGCACCCTTAGAGTATATTTATTGGGATGACGTCAATGAGTTAGTTGATCGGCTGAAACTCTTGGTGGCTTCAAAAGACGCCGGCAACACATCTCACGACAACGAAATCGTGGCTATCATCAATGAACTAAAAGAAGCTAATATAATAGAGTAACTGGGAATGACAGCATCATTTCCATTATGAGCGTCGACAAATTCGGTCATCATTCTCGTGGTGGTGGTGGTAGCGCCCAAAAGGTGATGCGAGTTACATTTCCACATACTTCTGACGGTAATATTAATGCCGAACATGTAAAAATTTGTAATGTTAAGGACCCATCGGAAAATGGTGATGCTGCAACGAAAAAATACGTTGATACACAAATAATAGAGTTGCGTAACGTACACCTGCCATTAATTCAAGCACATGGTGTGATATTGGAGCAAAAAACTGATGATATACATAATTTAACCATCAGTCTTAATGAAGTAAGAAAAGAGCTTCATAAAACCACAGTCCCACTTCTCGAGCAAAAGTTACAAAAAATAATCAAAGTTGATTTGAATACAGTAAAAAAGGATACGGAGAATAATGTAAATAAGTTGTTGCAGCAAAAAACTAATGATATACAGGATTTAACCATCGGCCTTAATGAAGTAAGAAAAGAGCTTCATAAAACTACCATTCCCATTCTCGAGCAAAAGTTACAGAAAATAATCAAAGATGATATGAATACACTAAAAAAGGATACGGAGAATAATGTAAATAAGTTGGTGCAGCAGAAAACTACTGATATACACGAAGAAATTGAGGCGCTTGCGGTATTCGAGATGACGACGAAAAATGAAATAAAAAAAATGAACGCGGCATTACAGGGTGTAGTAGACAATCTTCATTCGATGAATATAGATACTCGCCTAAAAGCAAATGAAAGTCGTATATAAGAATGTCTAAAGAACAGGTGGTGAACGAATTGCATAAACATGCACGCAAAAACTATCCTCGTCGCCGAACAATAATTAAAGGACTCGATGACTTGTGGCAGATGGATTTGGCTGAAATGCGTCCTTATGCGCACCAGAATAAAAATTACAAACTAATACTAGTTGTCATTGATTGTTTTTCAAAGTTTGTTTGGACACGCCCTCTAAAGACTAAAACCGGTGAGGAAATTACTCGGACATTTTCGGATATTCTCGCCCATACTCGACGAGTGCCGAAGAACCTACAATCCGATCAGGGAACCGAATTTTACAACAAAAAATTTCAAAATTTAATGAAAAAACACGAAATTAATCATTACAGCACCTACACGATTAAAAAGGCTGCCATTTGTGAAAGAGTTATTAGAACGTTGAAAGCAAAGTTGTACAAATATTTCAGTTTACATGGATCATACAAATGGCTGGATGTCCTACCGATAATCACCGAGGAATACAACAATACGAAGCACAGTAAAACGGGATTCAAACCATCTCAGGTCAACAAATCCAACGAAAAAGTTATTTTACACAAAAGTTATAGTTACTTAAAGATTGCCGGCCCGCGAAAATTTAAAGTTGGTGATATTGTACGTGTATCAAAGGCAAAACATTTCTTTGAAAAGGCCTACACACCCAATTGGACTACAGAATTATTTAGAATTGTACAAGTGAAGATAACAAATCCTATAACGTATTTGCTAGAAGACATGCAAGGTGCGCCGATTAGCGGTGGGTTTTACGAAGAAGAATTGCAGAAAACGAAAAATACCGACATTTACTTGGTTGAAAAAGTACTTAGACGAAAAGGCACCAAGATGTATGTTAAATGGCTAGGACTGGATAGCAAACACAACAGTTGGATCAATAGTTCAGATGTAGTTTAAGGATCTACCTTTTAATCCACCGCATAGCAATACATTTTTTTTTTGGAAAGGATTGCCCGCTGTGGTGCTATATTCTCCAGAATGTAAAGAAGCGGACCAGAGCATAATATCCCATAAAGTGGTGCTGTTGAAGAGTTTACAATTTCGCGAATACTATATAAACATTTCAACTTTCATTAAGAAAAATTTGTGTGTCAAAAACTCTTTGTATGGCCCAGTTGAAGCCTTTAACGCATATTGTGCTATTTGTCCAGATACTTTGTTAAGTTTAGCTTTAAGAGAATATGTATTTTATTATAAAATTAGAATGATTTAACAGATTGCATGTAAAACATAAATGGTATTATTATTAAATATGTTGTCTTTTATTTTTTTTTTTTTTTTTTTATTGAAATTAACGTGTCTCGACAGCTATGGCCATTGACACAGGTACAAAAGCGTTTTGAGTATTACAGTGTTGATATAAATACAGTAACTTACATCAGATAAATACAGTTATTTCGTAAAGATACAGTTGTTACAATATTATTTTTTTTTAACGAACAATGTTACAATATTTTTTTTTTTTTATATATACGATGATATATTTTGCAATCTTTTAAAAAGTCTATTAGGGCACTGTACACATTTGACGAACTAAGTATTTGCTTGAGGTTACCGTTTATATTATGCGCTAGTCTATACGAGCTGTAATAACTACACTCAACAATTAAGTGTTCCACTGTAAGCCGGTGAGAGTTACAATGTTCACAAACAGGTGGATTTTCGGAAGTCATCAAGTATCCATGAGTGAGGCGGGTGTGTCCTATTCGGAGTCTTCGAATGATGAGTTTGTCCCTCCTGGTCATTGTAGGTATCTTAAACGAGTGGACAGTGGGTTGGATTATATGAAGTTTTGTGTTTTGGCCATTCCAATGAGTTTGCCAAGATTTAGTAGTGTTTTGTTTTATGGTTGCTGCTATATCTTGATGAAGTTGAATTTTTTCCAGGCATAAGTCATTACTACATGCTTTTCTTGCTGCGATATCTGCCGACTCATTTCCACTGATCCCCACATGTGAGGGGGTCCAAAGAATGGTTATTGATGTTCCTCTGCTATGGTGTTGGTGACAGATATGTTGAATTTTTTGAACTATCGGATTTAATGAGTATATATTGGCAATGGACTGAATTGAAGAAAGAGAATCAGTGCATATTGCTAGAGATTTCGTAACAGGAGAAATTCTTTCAATAGCTTTTAGGATTCCGTATAATTCTGCAGTGTGGATACTACAAGTGGTCGGTAACCTGTATAGGGCTAAGGTTGTGTTTTCGGTACATACAGCACAGCCAGTATTCTTGTCGTCTTTTGAGGCGTCGGTATACAGAACTTGATTGTAGTGTTTGGTGTTTATTGCTTCTTGAAATAATTTTCTAAAAAGGGGGCTATGAGTTTCTTCTTTTTTGTGTCTGGTTAGGCTAGTGTTGAAATCAGGTAGCTTTTTGGTCCATGGAGGAATACTAGAGGTCCTGATGGGGGTGGTTATATTTAGGTCTATACTTGCTAACAATGGATTTGCTAATTGTGAAAAAGGGTAAACAGATCTTTCTCTGTTTTCAGGAACTTGATTGATGACTTTGATTACTGGGTTTTTTGGATTGGCGGAAACTCTAGTGAAATAAGAAGAAAGTAAAAGCTGACGTCGTATGAAAAGAGGAGGTTCCAACGCTTCAATGCACATGCTTTCGGCGGGGCTAGATCGAAATGCACCTAGACATATACGTAAAGAGGTCGTTTGTATTGAATTTAGAGATTTGAGATAAGTATTGCAAGCGGTCATGTAGAGTATGCACCCATAATCTAATCTAGAGCGAATAAGGGCTCTATAAATTCTCAATAAGATATTTTCGTCAGACCCCCATTGGTGGTGGGCTAGAGTTTTTAAAATGTTCATTCTGTTTAAACAGTTGTTTTTGGTGTTTTGAATGTTATGTCTCCATGTAAGTCGTGTGTCAAAAGTAACTCCTAATAGTTTGTGTTGGTCGACAAGTTTGAGTAGAACTCCGTTTAGATAAATAGCAGGGGGATGGGAACTGTATCTTCTACTAAATTTGATGACTCTAGATTTGGAAGGTGAAAATTTAAAACCAATTTCTGTTGACCACTTATAAATCCTATCTAATACGTTCTGAAGTAAAGAACATGTAGTTTCTGTGACTTTTCCTTGACAAAAAATAATAAGGTCGTCCGCATATATCACATATTTGACCGGGGGAGAAACGAAGGAGCCTATATCGTTTATACTGAGAAGAAACAAGATAGTACTTAGGACTGAGCCTTGTGGTACACCGTTTTGAGGAGTGTGTGATCCAGATGATTTTCCATTTGTGGCAACTTTAAAGGATCTGTTAGATATAAAGTTACATATGAATGATAAAATATTTCCGGAGAGGTTAAACTCTTGAAGTTTTTTAGTGATGGAAGCTGTGGGTACAGTATCGAAGGCGCTCTGTATATCCAAGGCTACAGCGACAACATCGCTTTTTTGTGTTATGGCTTGAGAAATTTCTGATTGAAGAAGAACCAAATTATCTATCGTGCTTCTATTAGCTCTAAAGCCTGACTGAGCAGAATCTAGAAGATTATGCCACTCCAGGTACCAAAGCAGACGTCTGTTTATCATTTTCTCTAATAGTTTACAGAGCGTACATGTTAAAGAGATAGGTCTGAAAGAGTTGGGAGAGTTAGATAAACAATCAGTTTTTTTAATGGGTATTATGATTGATTGTCGCCAAAGGTCGGGAAAAACTTGATTACACCATATCATATTGTAAAGTTCGAGTAGTTTAGAAAGCGTGGCCTGGTGGAGATTTTTTAGGAAAATTGACGGAATGTTATCAGGACCGGCTGCTGAATTTTTTGTAGAAGAGATGGCAATATTTAGTTCTTGTTCGGTAAATGGTAAATTGATTGGATTCGACTGATTTGAAGCGAGAAGTGTGTTATTGTCTGTGTATGAAATGGAAGAGTTGGATTTGGTTTTCTCATAGAAGTGTTGTGCAAGTATGCTAGCTATTTGCTGATCGTCTGTAACAACATTGCCTTCATGAGTTATTGCAGGTATTGAATATGCTGTATTTGCACCCTTCATCTGCCTGATTTTCGCCCATACTAGAGCGGGAGGAGAGTCTGTAGAAATAGAACTTACAAATTTAGCCCACGATGCTTTTTTGCTCTCTTTTAGGATTCGTTTTGATTTTGCGCGCATTTTTTTAAAGTGAATGAGATCTTCAATTCTTCTGGTTTTCCGATACTTATTTAGGGCCTTTTTGCATTCTTTGGTGGCTAATTTACAGGAGTCATTCCACCAGGGAACAGTTTTCCTTGAGGAATTTATGACATATTTACCAATGCATTGGTCTGCGGCAGTGATGAGGCAATCCGTAAATTGCATTACAGACTCATCAACATTGTTTGTAAAGGTAATTTGATCCGTTAAATCTCTGAGAGTTTCACTAAAAGAATCCCAGTTTGCATGAGGAATTTTCCATTTTTCACGAACATAGTTAGTTTTAGGTGAACTATTGGAAATGAGAATGGGAAAGTGATTACTACCATATAAATGTTGAAGAGTGTTCCAGTGGAGCAGAGGAGCGATTTTGGGATCACAAAAACTCAAGTCTATGGAGGAAAAAGTTCCGGATTGTATATGAAAATATGTAGAATTTCCCAAGTTTAAAAGGTTAATATTGGTGTTGTTTATTACTTGCTCGATAATTTTTCCTCGGCCGAATGTTCGTTCGGATCCCCACAGTGTGTTGTGGGCATTGAAATCGCCAACTAGGATGAACGGAACGGGAAGTTGTTGAATAAGATCGGATAGATCGGAGCTCTGTAGGTTAAAGTAAGGAGGAATGTATATACTACAAATGGATATTTTATTAGGACACCAGGCGGTTATTGCTATTGCCTCTAAATTAGTGGTTAAAGAGAGTTATTGGTGATATATTTCTTTGGATATGAAGATGGAAGTTCCGCCACTCGCACGTAGATGAGTGGTTCTAATGTAGTTGTAACCAACAAAATTTTTTAAAGAAGGATTGTGAGCTGTGGTGAAATTGGTTTCCTGTAAACAAAGAAAGTCGGGAGAGTGATCAGATATAAGGGATTGCAGATGTTCGAGGCGAGGATAAAATCCATCGCAGTTCCATTGAATAATTGTGAACTTGTTAGTAAGAAGATTTTTGAGATGTCCTTGAGCTTTCAGATGCATCAGACGTGTATTCATCATCAGTTGTTATTTCCTGTGAGAGGTCAAGATTGGGTAATTTTATAGAATCATCCATTAATAGTTCGGTTTTGTCTTTGAATTTTTTTATTAGACGAGTTAGCCTATTTTTGATTGATTTCTCTTTAAGGTTGGGATAGATTTGGTATAATGTAGAGATAAGTGATTTGATGTCTGGTGTGAATTTTAATGCTTCTGCGTATGGATCACTACTTCCGTGACAGTTTTCAAGAAGAGCAATTATGTTATCGGCTGGGATTATGAATATTTGTGGACTTTTCGTATGAAGTTCATGTATGATTGTTTTTGTAATTTCGGATAGGGTTGAGTCAGAGCTTGACCGTTTAAGTTTTTTCTTGGTTTGAGGTTTGGAAAAGCCGTCGTGTGTACTAGTTTGTTCAGTGTGAGTAGCTTCTTTTATTATGCTAGTTCTGTCGCTAGGAGAAGAAAGTTCTGAGTATGTGCGTTTATACTGTGTCTGTGTATCTGTCACATGTTGACTTGGTTGTTCTAATGAGGGGTTGTCATTTGAGGAGGTAAGTAATGTATTATCGACTGAATGAGATATTTCTGTTGGTGTAAACGGTAGAGTGTTGGTTTCTGATCTTTTTTCAGTTGACGTGGATTCTGCTCTAAAGGAGATGAAGGAATTATCTGACTGGGAGAAGTACTTTCTGGTGGATTTGTGCAATTTGAGGCAACGTGCCCTGATTTTTTACAGACAAAACATTCCATTCTGTCTGTAGAAAGGAAAATACGGTTTTCAGTATCTTCGAAAGGGATCAAAAGAGAGGTTTGAAGCTCAAAATTTTCAGAGGGGGAGAACACATAAACCTGTCTTCTAAAGCTAAGGATATGTGAGAATTCCTCCCCGGGGATGCCTGCCTTAAGAAAAGATATTGGAGAAGCTATTTTTAGACCTAGACTTTTAACTGCGGTTTCGATAATTTCATGCGGTATAAACGGGGGGACATTGGATAATAAGATTCTTTTTGTAGGAGAAACGAGTTTGCGTATGTTTAAAATTAAGGAGCCGATTTGTATGGTAGGATGAGATGTTACTAGTTCATCTACTAGAGTTTGATTAGATAAATATACACAGACCCTATTGTTGGAGATTCTGGAGGCGAAGCAGATGTTCCTGGGTTCGACAATATCACCAATTGCTTTCACATAATCAAGCAATTTGAGGCTGTCGTCGGCATGAAGTATGACTGCCTGCTCTTTTTTTGGATAGGTTGCCTTCGGTTTTGTTTTTGCTGCTGTTACGTATGACATTGGAGAAGTGTTGTTGTTTGGTGTTTTTTGGTTGTTGCTGGTTGTTGAATCTTGTTGTGACATTGTTGTGGAAGGAACAGTTGGTTTATTGGTATTTCCCGTGCTGCTCATGTACACATAAGCTACACGTCAATTTTTGGTGTTAATTGACAATTTAATTTTGTATGAGACTCAATGCCTGGCCTATATGGCCGGCAAATTATTTGTATTAGCTGTTTGTATACAATAAAGTTTTTAAATCACTTACTGATAAAAAGTATTAATGGTTCTTATCGTATAAAAACCACATCGGGTACACTACACCACTTTTTACACGATATGTATCTATTCGATATATTCGGTATGCTACGCTGAGGTGTGAACACGTCGGCAGCTACCGTTGTACTCGAACTTTTATTTTTATTAAATACAACCAAAACCTGGAAAAACATAATTTTTGCGGTTAACGAATACTGATAACAGTTTATAATACTAATATCTGTGGTTACATGTTATCATCTGACTACATCCGGTACTGTAACAAACACTTTGTTTAAACATATTTTTATTTAAAATATTTATATAAAAATAATTCCAAGTCTTTGATTATTAGTTTTGTACAAATATGATATATTTTTTAAAACATTCATTTTATGTTGGTGACGTTCGGCCTAGGATATACGAAGAATGCGTTGATGCATTTCGAATGCTTCCTCTTCGTGAGCACATTTGACAGCATCCAGACCTCCATATTTCCAGATAAATTTTATATAGATATAATGTGTATTAGTATGAGACTAGTGAGAATTTATCGTTTTTAGTCATAAATAATGACCGTAACACACTTGGTCAGTGATTTTCTTAATATACATGAAAATACCTTTCTAATGATATTTTGCACGGAGCACTTGGTGCAAAATTGAGCGAATTAGGATTTGCTAGAGATCAAACTGCGATAAGAGATTTTTCTATGCTAATGGCTTTGTTTTAACGTCAATAACAATAAATAAGCATTTACAGTTCAACCAAGTTATCCCTTAGGCCGTTATGGCAATGTACCATGTACCTTTTGAACGGATAATCAGAAATCACTGTGTGACCCATCAAATTAAAGGATTTTGAATGATGAATTACGTTATGATGTCTGCTTTAACACCATGTCATGTATAACGCCTTTTTGGCATTCTATTTTATATTATTCGCATTATATGTCAAATCTTATCATGTAGCACCTCAAATTACAGGATTTTGAATGATAAATTACGTTATGATGTCTGTTTTAACAACATGTTATGTATAAGGCCTCTTTGACCCTCTATCTTATATTATTCGCATTATATGTAGAATCTTATCATGTAGCACCTCAAATTACAGGATTTTGAATGACAAATTACGTTATGACGTCTGTTTTAACAACATGTTATGTATAAGGCCACTTTGGCACTCTATCATATGTTTTATGGGGTTATATATAAATTGATGCTTACACAAATATAGGTTAGTCTATTTTTGTATGTAAACAATGATGGAGGTGTTTTTCATGTGTATGCTACTCCTGCGTTTTATAGCAGCAACCGACGCCTTTTCCGAAGACGATGCTATGAGGTTTTTTCATCAGTATGGGTATATAGAAAATGGTTCTATAGCAGATTTCAATACAACGCTCCTACATTTCCAAGAACGATATAATTTATATGTTGATGGTACATTAAACGATGATACCATAGCATTAATGCAAAAACCTCGATGCCAAACTGGTGAAAACGATTACTCTCTTACTGGAAAATGGAATAAACATAATCTACGATGATATTTTCCTCAGGCTGATCGAGCGCACCATATAATTCAAATAGTTGAACGAGCCTTTAAAATGTGGGAAGATGTTTCAAATTTGCATTTTAGCAGAGTAACTCTTCCTGTTCCGACACCAGATATCACTATAACAGCCGTTAAAGGAAAGAATTATTTTCGCTCCAACTGTATGGGTAACCGATAGTGTGGACAGCAGTTTGATGGTCGTGGTGGAAAATTAGCACATGCATATTTTCCCCTCATTAATGATACTTGCGTAGAAATACATGTAGACTTGGATGAAAAATGGAGTTATAATGTGAACGATACAGATTATGATTCTGCCAATCTCTTTATGGTTATTCTTCACGAAATTGGTCACAGTTTAGGTTTATCGCATAGTAACGATAAGAATGCTGTAATGTATCCCTGGTATTCATATAAATTACTCACTATTACTCAGGATGATATTAACGGTATGGAGGCTTTATACGGACGCAAAAGTACATATATTACTACGCAGCAAACTAGTGCATCAACCCAGGCAACACCGCGAAAAAGTACATCTTATATTCCTACACAGGCTAGTACATCAACTCGATCGCATAAATCGAGGGTGCATACTACAAGACCCCGTCCTATACCAACCGAGATTATACCTCACCACACAACGAAAACTGCACCGCCTTTTTGTGCTATTGAATATCCTAATATTCTCTTTCTGGCATATGATCCTCAGTTTAAGAACCATCATATGTATATAATACATGACGGATTTGTATGGAAGAATGATCTAAATGGTCACATGGTACCGAATAATCCCGAACATTTGAGTACTTATGTACCTAAACAAATAAGAAATATTTCGTATGTGTTTCAGAATACGGCTGGTAACTTAATTCTTACATCAAATAATACTATGTACTCAGTATCATTTCCCAGCATAACTATTTCAAGAGATATACCTCTGTTTATATTACCACCCCATGCCGAGATAAACGTTGTATTTCAGACTCATACAGGAAAGACATATATATGGTATGACAATACATCATTCATTGAATATGACGACATAATAGACCTAGTCATTAGCAGAGGACTTATAAAGGACATATTCCCTGGAGTACCGACCACCGTTAAATCGGTATTTAAATATATAGATGGACATTTATACTTTCTAGATGGCAGCACGTATTACAAATATAATGAATTTACAAAGAAGATCATCGAAATTGGCAGATTTAATTGGAACTTATTCGGAATTCCTTGTCCAGATGACAGCCTGATTACACAGTTGAAATATTTACTGAATAAAGTTGGCTCTTTTTATACATAACTTTGTAATATATAACATGAAATAAAAACTTATGGAGATGTAGAATTGTCCAAACTAAATGAAATACTTGAAACCAAGTTGATGTATGCCGCTGATTACATATATGTCCGCGGACAACAAAAAGCCGAATTTTTAAGCAAGAAATGTCACATTTTTGGAGTTTTTCCCCTTATTATTGATGTTTGCAAGTTTGATGGTACGCCTCTTGCTACTGGAAACGTTGGTCCTGCTACAAACCCCTGTCACGCTGTTGGACTATTTTCATGCACCGAAAGAAATGTGGATTGTCTACGGCACTGGTTTTCTTCTACTGTAATACCGTTGTAATTTTTTCTATGTATAAATAAATAATTTAGAGATTTTTTTTTTGGTTTTTATTTAAACACCTTATTTAGTGATCAAGTCTTATATTACATGAAGATTCAAATTTTCTCTTTACAATTTCAAAAATAATTTTTAGAATTAAGATAAATACAGATGCTAATATTACACACGACATTGCAAAGACATTGTCTATTTCACTTTTCATATTCTCGCTGTTTGTGTTGTTGCTGGCCCCCATGGTGTAGGCTGAATACGTCTCAATGGATATGTAGCTTGTGGAACTTTTCGAAAGGCGTAAAGACCTTGCTGATGCTGCTGCTCCTGCTGTCGATTCACCTCTTCCGGCTTCCACGTTTTGTCTTCAATATGCAAACAATTGAATTGTCTATTAATGTGTTTTACATCCTCATACGATTTAATGTCTTTATTTAACTGGTTGAGTTTACTTTGAAAATCCATTACCCTATGTATGTACCCGATGGGGCTCATACTAGTACTGATCATGTTCTGAGTGAAATGTCTCACTAAATTTCAACTTTGGAGCACACCTCCTGCGTCGAACGTCGTGTAAATGTCACATCATTCACGTTCAAATGTCACGTTATTTTACGTCACGTTATTTTACGTCACGTTATTTTACGTCACGTTATTTTACGTCACGTTATTTTAGTCACGTTATTTTACGTCACGTTATTTTACGTCACGTTATTTTACGTCACGTTAGGCACTGTCATGTTCTGTTAGGCATTATACGGAAAAGAAGAAGAAGAATTGACAGTTAATATTGAACGTTGACAAAAGAAGAATTGACAGTTGGCTTCTGTGTCGCCACCGCTTTCATTTGACACCCCATACGTCAAAATCGGACCATTAGCAAAGAAGATATGATAGAGTGCCGTTTTGGCAATTGCGCTGCATGTTTACATTCTCCTGGTTACGTTGTTAATTTCAGAGATAAGATTTCCATGTTTTGCAAAAACAAGACCTTGTGGTTTTAAAAATATGCGATAACATTTACACAAATAACAACTGTGGTTACGTATTATCATCCGACTCCATCCGGCCTTTTAGCATTGTGGCTTGTCATATCTTTAGCGGTTTCCTGTTGTTGCAAAAATAACGTCTACATTCTTTCTTATTAACCATACGCATCCGGCATGGTAACAAACAACTTAAAATATTTTTGTAAATATTTCAAAATGTTTGATTGTTCGTAATTTTGTACAAATATTATATTTTCATCTCTATATATGATGATCGTATAGCATTTCACATTTTATACATGTTCAGAATGGCCCATTGTCATGCTATTCATCCAAGAATGGTCCATTGCCATGATGATGATGATTATATTGCATTTTTATACATGTTAAGCATGGCCCATTGTTATGTACTTCACCCTAGAATGACCCATTGTCATGATCTTCATCCCAGAATGGTCCATTGTCATGATGATGATTATACATGGCCCATTGTTATGTACTTCACCCTAGAATGGTCCATTGTCATGATCTTCATCCCAGAATGGTCCATTGTCATGATGATGATTATATTGCATTTTTATACATGTTAAGAATGGTCCATTGCCTCTTGCCTTATCACAATCTTTCTACGACCGTCTGGTCATTGTTAGCCGCTTCTTTCTTCAACGTATGATGCCAAGGACCCTGATGGATGCCCCCGATGGTCGAGAATCGGTATGCTGGACCATGATGAGCGGGAATCGGTATGCCGATTCTGGATCATGATGAGCGGGAATCGGTATGCCGATTCTGGATCATGATGAGCGGGATTCGGCCTACCATGGCTCACGATGTTGCGCCTCCACCACGAAGTGAGCGGGAGTCGGCGCGGGCGGGATTCGGCCTACCATGTTTCCCACGGTGAGCGGGAGTCGGTCCCATATAACTACTGAAATGGCATTGTCTGGTGGGTGGTTTTGATTTGGAACTGTGAGAAAATCCTGATAGTCTTGGCTATCAATTAAATCGATCGATTCATCGAATGAATTGTAATAATCAGGAGGTGGTTTTCAATTGGAGCTGGGGTATAATCATGAACATAGTCAGGTTCGTACTTAACGAAATGAGCTCTCTGTCTATCGTTCGAAAAATTTGTGTTCCTATGAATTACAGAAGGGCGTATTTTTGGGTTATTTTGATTGAACTGAGGTCTTTGTTGGTCGTTAGGTCTAGTGTTTTGATAGGTATTATTCGGGCTGAAGTTTTGCCTCTGAAAGCCATTATTTTGGGCATTATTGAAGTTTTGATAGCTACTGAAATTTCGAGTATCGTTAAAATTCTGGGAATTATTTTGGGAATTTTGTCTAGAGCGACATTCGTTATTTGAGTGGCCAATGCGTCCACAAAAGGTGCATCTAGGTGGTTGAAAGTTTGGTCTTCTAATGGCTTGATTATTTTGATTGTTTCTTGGAGGATTGGGGCGATTGGTTTTCTGTATTTCGAAATAAGATAATTGTAGCTCTCGTCTGATGCGGACCTGAGCTTGAAGAAGGTCTTTCGGATTACTAGCACGAACAATATGTGCAATTTTTGGATCTAGGCCGGTCAATAAGGTATTGAGCGCCATTGATTCGATTAGTACGATTTGGGCTTTTTTCTCTTCAGGAGTGAAGCCAGATTTCTGGATATTGGCATGCATTTTTGCATTAAGGACTTGGACACGATTGAGGAATGTAAGAGCCGATTCATTTGGAAGTTGTTTGACTCTCTGTAAATCTTGTATGAGAGAAGATAGGTCTCTAGTGTCTCCAAAGTGGGAATTAAGAAGTTGCTTAATTTCTAGATATGATAAGGGATTTCTAGAGCTTATGAGTTGCGCTGCTCTTCCGCGAAGTTTATTTTTTATGTGAATTACTAATAGCTGTTTTTGATCACGCGTAGACATATTGTAGGCATAGTCACAAGCATTTAGAAAAGTTTGTAAGAATATTTGATCGCCTTCAAATTCGGGTACGATCGAAAATATTTTGGATAGTTTATAAGGTTCTACTTCGGGTTCATTCTCGATATGAGATACGGGGACTGCGGGACGAGAAGTATTACTGTTGTCAGTCATGATGATCAAATAAATTTAAATAAAACAGGTAATCAATATATCAAAAATAAAAAATGGTCAAATAAAACAATTTAAATATGAAATAATCAAAATATCAAATAATAAAAATAAAAATGGTCAAATAAAACAATTTAAATATGAAATAATCAAAATATCAAATATTAAAAATAAAAATGGTCAAATAAGTCAAATGGAATAATCAAGATATCAAATAATAAAAATAAAAATAGTCAAATAAATCAATTTAAATATCAAATAATAATCAGAAATAATAAAAAATATATCAGAAAATGTTTTTATAACAACTGTCCGATTAGCGAAATGTGCGTGTTTCAGACGTGTATATAAGAACAATAGTGAAAATAAAGGAATGACGATTAACAGAATAAACGTCAAATAGTTAAAAGATAATCAGAAAAATATTTAGTGGTTGTATTTAGTATTAAAAAAAATGTTCTTATAATAACTGCCCGATGAGCGAAAAGTGCGTGTTTCAGGCGTTTTATAATAACAATAAATAATACAAAAAAATTGACGATTTACAGTATAAACGTCAAATAATGAGAATAAATATGTACTTGTTTTTATTGATTTTCAGTATAATCAATATTGGAATATCGAACAGTATTCAATAATAATAATATTAATAATAATATTGTAAAATAATGTAATAATAATATACGAGATGATTCAATATTAGACTTACACTAAATCCAAAAACATCTAGTCGTCTTGTTCCCGACAGCGTCTCTACCAGGGGCTTCACCAGGTGTTCCTAATCCGTAGATATCTGCAAAGTGATGACGGCTCTGCCTTTTGGATGGTTCGTTTCTGAATCAAAGGATTGAAATCCACCGTTGTCAGTTAGGCTTTTCCGTGTTCTAACAACGTTTCCAGATCCTACTGACTGCGCCAATTTTTATATCACTTAAAACTTTTTTGACTTTTTAAAAAATATTTTATTTTGAAAATACAAGAATTAAAGTTACATGAATGAAATCTAAATTATTACGAACAAATATTAAACACCGGCAAATGGTTTTATATGATTTACAAAATGCTGAGTTCGTGAGAAAGCCTGGACGTAGTAGTTCTCGCTGACATTGGCATTGAAACTGGATGCGTCGATTCAGATGGCTGACACCTGATATATCCTGATGGGAAATAAGTAGGTACTTCATTATTAAGGCTAGTTGGTAAAAACGGATATAACATATATATTATATATATATATATATATATAATATTATTAATATTATATATAAATATATTTGTATATAAATGGCTGAGTTTGAAGTAGTGAAGTACTTCGTTTCATTCATCATCTTATCGCCCTGAGCAATCTCGAACTCTCCTCCAAATACTGTATTAACTTTTACTGCAGCGTTATTTTGTAGGGCATTTTGGATTCGTTGCTTGAACAGAGCTTTGCAATCAACCAGGAAGCTACCTGGGTCCTTGTATTTAAGGTTTGAAATGACTCCAGTCTGAAATCATGAATTAAATGTAGATACAGAGTCTTCCAATGTACCCTCTTGTAAGCAGTCTCTGAACGAGTGTTAAGTCCCGCCCCCTTCTTTTTTTGAGTCTTCAGTTGCTTTCTCAACGTTTTCACCAGTCGCATCCGGGCTTCGAGGTGCTGCTTTTCGCCAATCGTCTTTGCAAACCTCATTCTATTATGAATCATTTTAATCACTGTTTTACACTCTATTAACCCTTTTCTTAACTTTTTATCATTATAATTGTCAGATATTAACCCCAAGATGGATGAAATATACAGAATAAGTTTAGCCAACATGTTAAATTAAAACTAAAAAATTTAATAACAAATTAACAATAAAATTTTCAAAATTGCCAATTTAAATCAAAAATTATGAAAAGTCAAAAAAATTTAAAAAAAATCAAAATATACCACTCATCAGAGCACACGTAAATGATTTACCAAAGTGTCATCGAGGCCTCGTGTCCGATGATTTGACACAGAAAACGATTGAAGTGCTAGATTACAAGAAGAATAATTGATTTGACTATGTATAGTAGTGATACGTTTTTATGGTTTGCATATTATTGGGACCGTGCAAGTTCGGCAAAGCGAACCCTATTTCTACGCTCTGTACTTTTATTCGCACTTTTAATTATATTGGCCAATTATATTAGTCCTGGTTACTGGATAATTGGCCATAGTCCAAAAAAAATAATAAGAAGAAAAAATAAGATTCAGGTTATGTTATGAAAACATCAACAATTGTATGTAGTAAATAAAATTAGTTATTAAAATGCAGTACTGCAAGCAAAATACAATTAATTAAATTTACCTTTATATAATAATTGCATATCATATCAATATTGTGGAGCAATATATAATTTTTCTGCTTCATTGACAGAAGGTATGAAATATACGTCAATTTGACAATTTCAATTGACAATATGAATTATTTAAGATAGTTGCAATATTTCTCCGCGACTCGCGCAGGGTCGTTTCTCGTAAAAGTACTTGCACACCGCGAATACTTTGCGACAGGCAGAACTGTTTGTGTGCTAGCCTCCGCATTTCGCACGAGGAATATACATATCAAACCGGATGTTGTCTAGACGACCCGGTGTCCGGTCTAAATATAACATTCGATCAACATCGTCAAAAAATGATATGGTGGGGGTAATATTCTCATATCTTTATCCTATTTAAGGCAAATTAGTGGAGCTCCTCATTAGTTTATCGGGAATTATAAATACGTGTAGTAAGTGTAATAAATCGTTTTAGCGCTCGCTTTTAGCGATAACCTGTCGCGATGGAAGAAAACATGTATATACGGAAATGTAACTAGTGATAATAAGCTTAATGGTGATTATTATATTCCCAAAAAAGATTAAAACCGCTTAAATTGGAAGTGATAGATGGATGTGTTTTAAAATTGACGTGCTACGCTGCTGAAGTGTTGTACTGAGTTCTGCCAACCAAGAACTATGGCTATCTTCTAACTGCTTACGGCTTCTAAGAGACTTTGGCTGGTTCTGAAAAGAACCAGTCCAAAGCTCGTCTTTCTTACATTATACATTGAAATCAAACCTAAAAGAGAAAACACTAGACTAACTAACTAAACTACTGGAACTAAAGAAAACAACTGCTTGCTCGTAGAACAACCCCAGAGCACAGAGTCAGGGTAGGGTAGAGTGCAGCGCCCGAGGCTGACGGGACAAGCCCGTGCATGCCGGAGGACGACTGCCGACTGAGATACCGAGGATTGGAACCGCCAGCTTTTATAGAACTGTCGCATGTGGCGTATGCGGTGAGCTGGGAATTCCAAAGCCTCGGCGCATAGGCCTCGATGACACTTTGGTAAATCATTTACGTGTGCTCTAATGAGACTGCTTACAAGAGGGTACATTGGGAAGACTCTGTATCTACTTTTAATTCATGAATTCAGACTGGAGTCATTTCAAACCTTGAACACAAGAACCCAGGTAGTTTCCTGGTTGATTGCAAAGCTCTGTTCAAGCAACGAATCCAAAATGCCCTACAAAATAACGCTGCAGTAAAAGTTAATACAGTATTTGGAGGAGAGTTCGAGATTGCTCAAGGCGATAAGATGATAAATGAAACGAAGTACTTCAAACTCAGCCATTTATAGAGATACAAATCTTGATGAATTGTTCGAGAAAAAAAAGTGGAACCCATCAAGAGACTTTTATTTTCTTTTCAGAGCATCATTACGGTAGCTTTCCTGATGAGAACTAAGTGGTTCGAAATGGCCATAGAAAGAGGGTAATGATCTCTGAATTGAAAATAAAAATAATGCCTTTATCTACCTACGTTCTTACTCACGTATTGAGTACAAGGAGACAGTTTCGTTGATCTTTGCCTCGATGAAAAGATGTGTTGTGGAGTGCAACTATATAGACCCCCACGTCTCTGCATTCATCACCCTTTATTCCTTGCAAATTTTAGAAGGATGGGGAATAGGTATAAGAGAGAATCTGTTTCCGAACTAAGAAATCCAAAGATTTTATTATTTTTAAACATTTATTTGTTTGAAAATGGAGTCTTTTGGTTTCGACAAGTTGTTAATAGATGTCGCTATAGCGTCTGAATGTTAATTATATTTTATAATTGACAGAAACGGCAAAGAATTTTATTTTCTTTTCAGAGAATCATTACGGTAGCATTCCTGATGAGAACTAAGGGGTTCGAAATGGCCCTAGAAAGAGGGTAATGATCTCTGAATTGAAAATTAAAATAATGCCTTTATCTACCTACGTTCTTACTCACGTATTGAGTACAAGGAGACAGTTTCGTTGATCTTTGCCTCGATGAAAAGATGTGTTGTGGAGTGCAACTATATAGACCCCCACGTCTCTGCATTCATCACCCTTTATTCCTTGCAAATTTTAGAAGGATGGGCAATAGGTATAAGAGAGAATCTGTTTCCGAACTAAGAAATCCAAAGATTTTATTATTTTTAAACATTTATTTGTTTGAAAATGGAGTCTTTTGGTTTCGACAAGTTGTTAATAGATGTCGCTATAGCGTCTGAATGTTAATTATATTTTATAATTGACAGAAATGGCAAAGATTTTTATTTTCTTTTCAGAGCATCATTACGGTAGCTTTCCTGATGAGAACTAAGGGGTTCGAAATGGCCATAGAAAGAGGGCAATGATCTCTGAATTGAAAATAAAAATAATGCCTTTATCTAAGTTAAGTATATTGCTGTTATTAAATATATTATCATATAATATAAAATATTTCATTCCTACTAACCATCACCCCTACTAACATGGCGGTCGATGTAGTCGTACCTTCACGTTGGTGACCGCTGTTAAGAATATATTTTTGTTTTTTCAACAAATTTATGTTTGACCGAATTGGCTACCTTTCATTCATTGAATGCTTACATCATTTTTTTATAAATCGCTTTACACACATTCCATCGCTTAGATACTAACATTATTTTATTAACGTTTACATATTATATTTAACCATTACTTACTGCTTGACTGTCCTTGCTAACCTTTTTTTAGTCTATGTGGTCTAAATTTGTTTATGGTCATAGGTAAAATACAGTACATGTATTTTTCTATTTCAATAATACAACTTATTTTCACTATATTAAATGCCTTTTCTATGTCAACATATACATCATATCTATATATCAAACAATTGTTTGTGCTACGCTATACTGTTAAACGATTTTTCTAATAAAACAGATAATCCCATTTTTACCTGAGAAGTATAATACCTACCTACAAAACATACTATTACCCGACTTGCCGTAGATAAAATAAAGTATACAACTCACAATCTTTGTAAATAGCAGGTGTGTGATTGGATGGAGATTCATGTATAGTAGTGTTGAATCATAGAATATTATATTGTGGGTGTTTGTTGGTTTGGCCGTAAGAATGGTATATGTTTTTTATAAGGAAAAAGTGTATGATTTGAGGGCTATCCAGGGAATCAGAGAAGACGGTGATGTGTGTTGGTTTGGCCATACTGCAAGAATGGTATATGTTCTTTGTAAGGAACAGGTGTGTGATTGGATGGAGATTCATATATAGTAGTATTCAATCGTAGAAGATTATATTGTGGGTGTTTGTTGGTTTGGCCGTAAGAATGGTATATGTTGAATTGGTTTGACTTTGTGTCTAAACCCTGTATATTATACTCTGTGACACACGGAAAGAAGAATTGGTTTGACTTTCTGACTAAACCCTGTATATTATACTCTGTAACAAGAAATACGCCGAACTCCTGCAGTACCATTACTTGGAGTACTGGAGAAATAGATGGAGATGCATGCAGTAGAATTAGGGCTGGATGGATGAAGTCGAAGGAACCGAGTGGTATGTTGTGTGACAGGAAAATTGCAATGAAGTTGAAGGAAAAATTCTATAAAACAGCCATAAGGCCGGCTATGATGTACGGAACTAAATGTTGGACAGTGAAAAGAAAGAGGAACAACGAATGCATGTGGCGGAAATGAAAATGCTTAGATGGATGAGTGGAGTGACAAAAAAGGATAAAATTAAAAATGAGGATATTAGGAGATATTTGACATAGTAGTCTTGCAGGAGATGAAACAGCTGGGAAATGATATATTAGAAATAGAAGATACAGTGTTTTTTAATAGCGGCGGAAAGAATAGAACATTAGGCACAGGTTTTATGCTACGAAAAGAACTAAAGAAAGCAATAGTAGAATTCAAACCAATATCAGATCGAATATGTAGTATCAGGATCAAGGGAAAATACCAAAAAATCACTCTCATAAATATTCACGCACCATCTGAAGAAAAAGATAATGATGTCAAAGAATCTTTTTACAGTGAACTAAATAGAACAATCGAAAGTATACCCAGATACGACATGAAAATTATTTTAGGCGACGCAAATGCCAAAATAGAGAAGGAAGAAGTATTTATACCGACAATAGGAAAACATAATAAACACAATGAAACTAATGAGAACGGACATTTCCTTATAGATTTTGCAAGAGAAAAAAATATGATCATAATGAGCACATATTTCGAAAGAAAAGAAATACACAAGGAAACATGGATATCGCCAGATAGAAAGACCAAAAACCAAATAGATCACGTGCTGATCGAAAAAGAAGAGCAGCAATGTATAAAGAAGATTAGAACACACAGAGGACCAGATGCCGTCTCCGACCATTACATGGTGGGTATCAAAATGAAGCAACTGATACCAGAAAACAAAAACAAAATAAAAGAAAAGAAATGTATAAATAAAAAAATTCGGGTTTCAACAAAAAAAAGAGCAAGAAACATACGGAGAAACAATGGAAAGAGAACTAAAAAAGATACAAATAGAAGAACAAACGGAGAACAACTGGGAAATCATAAAGCAAGTAATGAACAAAGCAGCAAAATAATGTAATAAACAAGAGATTAAAAAGAGGAACGAGTGGTTCGACATAGAGTGCCAAAAAGAAATAGAACTAAGACAATCATTAAGGATGGAAATGACCAAGAAAGAAACAACAGAGACGCAGAACAAAGACAAAAAGTAAAGAGGTTGTTGAGAGAAAAGAAGAGAAAACACTTAGATAATAAGCTAAAAGAAATAGAAGAGAACTACAGAAATAAAGAAATAAAAAACTTGTATCAAGGTGCCAGAGGATACTCAAGGTGCCAGAGAAACGATAAAATAGGATACCAGCAAAAACCCATACTCGTTAAAAACAAAGCTGGAGATAATATAAACGATGAAGCAGAAATAGTAGAGAGATGGAAAGAGTATTTTGACGAATTACTAAATGGCAAGAATAAGCCAAACCAAAGTGAATCCATAGAAGCAGAGACAGAAAATGAACAGTTAGAAGACATAGAAGATAATCCACCCAGCAAAGAACAAATCGAGGAAATAATTAAAAACCTTAAAAATAACAAATGCCCTGGAAGCGATAACATAACAGCAGAGATGATGAAATATGGTGGAAAATTGCTGAATGATTGGATACACAAAATCATAAAAGATATATGGTTAAAATAACGAATACCAGAGGACTGGAAGGAAGCAATTACCTGCCCATTACATAAAAGAGGCGACAAAATAGAATGCAGTAATTACAGAGGAATAGCATTACTAAATACCGTATACAAAATCCTAGGAAAATCCATAAAAGACAAACTTGAAAAAGAAGCTGAAAATATAATGGGCGAATATTAGTGAGGATTTAGAAGAGGGAGAAGCACAACGGACCAAGTATTCGTAATCAGAAAATTACAAGCAGAAAGCTATGAACACAACCTACCAACGATAGCACTTTTCATCGACTTCCAACAAGCATACGATAAAATAAAGAGGAAGAAATTAAAAGAGGCGCTTGAGGAATTGGGAGTTAGCAGAAAGTTAAGTAACATGATACATCTTACTCTGGAGAATACAGAAAACAGAGTCAAAATAAACAATCAATCATCAGAAAAATTTATAGTAAACGAAGGATTAAGACAGGGCGATCCTCTGTCATCTTTACTCTTCAACTTGTGCCTAGAAAAAATAATTCGAGAAGCGAAAATCAATAGAGAAGGACTCATATATCAAAGAAGACAAAAAGTTTTGGCGTTTGCGGATGATGTGGTGTTACTAGCAAGAGGGAAAAAAGAGCTACAGGAGATGGTATAGAGAATAGTAAAAGCAGCGAAGAAAATGGGACTGTATATAAATGCAACTAAAACAAAATGTATGGAGCGGACAGATGGTCAGTTTAGGAATGAAAAAAAGTTTAAAGTAGAAGTAGAAGAAGGAACATCATACGAATTCGAAATAGTAGAAAGATTTACATACCTAGGAGCAATAATATCACGTAAACCGTAGAATAATGGCAGGCAATAGAAGTGTACAAACGCTTCATGTAATGTTGAAAAGCAAGTTTCTATCAAGAAGGGCAAAAGTACAGCTATACAAAACAACTATACAACCAATAGTAACATACTGCAGTGAGACATGGACAATGACAAAAAATGAACAAAATTTACTGGAGATCTGGGAAAGGAAAATCCTAAGGAAGATATATGGAGGAAAAATAAGGGACGGTTTATGAATAAGAAGATCAAATGATGAGTTAAAGCAATTGTACAACCAACCTAATACAATAGGAGTGATAATGGCTCAGAGAATTAGATGGCGAGGTCACATTGAAAGGATGCCAAACACGAGGACACAAAAAGGGTACTAAACTGCACTATAACTTCAAGAAAGAGAAGAGGAAGGCCGAAAAATAGATGGAAGCAAGACGTCGAAAAAGATATGGAAAGAATGGGGCTGAAGGGCCAAAAAAGAAAAATGAATAACAGGAAGGAACGGAGGAAAATCACATACCAAGCCAGAGAAGAGCTCAGCACATAAAGCAATATGAAAATAAAGAAAAAAAACAAACTTTTCAAGCCATGGGCCTCTAAGGCCTTTAGTGCTATTGTATATATATACAATAGTTCAACAGCGCCAAGAAAGCATAACAATACATGGAGAACAAATTAAAAAGGTTGAAAAATATAAATATTTGGGTACAATAATTAATGAAACTAATGAGTACACAGAAGAGATTAAAGCAAGAATAGGACAGGCAAGAAATGCTTTCAACAAACTAAAAAAATCCACTAGGAAGAATTTCCTGTAGCTGGCTGTATACCATTAATTACAAGTAAAATTTAATAAAAAATTTTGGTCTTGGTAAAAGGTATATTATTTTAAAAAGCCCTATAGGGCTACAAACATCGAACAGAACGTTTTCGCTCTAAAAAGAGCATCATCAGTGTTGCCTAAAATAAGTATAACCATATTAATTATCAAAATGTTGAATTTAAAGTGATGACCAAGGTAGAATCAAAGTTTGGTTATACTTACAAGAACATGGTGAGCCAACCAAAAAATACGAAGGTCAAAGCCTTTCAAAAATGGACTAAAAGTCACAAGTGTGACTTTTAGTCCATTTTTGAAAGGCTTTGACCTTCGTATTTTTTGGTTGGCTCACCATGTTCTTGTAAGTATAACCAAACTTTGATTCTACCTTGGTCATCACTTTAAATTCAACATTTTGATAATTAATATGGTTATACTTATTTTAGGCAACACTGATGATGCTCTTTTTAGAGCGAAAACGTTCTGTTCGATGTTTGTAGCCCTATAGGGCTTTTTAAAATAATATACCTTTTACCAAGACCAAAATTTTTTATTAAATTTTACTTGAAACTAAAAAAAGTACTCTGTAGCAGGGACATTACAATTTCTTTAAAGATAAGACTTCTGAGATGCTACGTGTTCTCCGTATTATTCTATGGGTTGGAGGCTTGGACATTAAAGAAGGATGTTTCGGACAGATTAGAAGCCTTCGAGTTATGGGCCTACAGAAGAATATTAAGAATAAGTTGGGTGGATAGAGTCACGAATATCGAGGTGTTGAGAAGAATGGGAAAAGATAAAGAGGTTTTAAATACAATTAAAGTCAGAAAACTGTAATATCTGGGACATGTTATGAGGGGCGAGCGTTATAACTTGTTACAATTGATAATGCAAGGAAGAATACAGGGTAGAAGGAGTCGCGGAAGAAGACGCATCTCCTGGTTAAACAATTTGAGAGCTTGGTTTAATTGCACTTCTGCTGATCTCTTTAGAGCAGCGGTATCGAAAGTGCGAATTGCCGTGATGGTTGCCAACCTTCTTAGAGGAGATGGCACATGAAGAAGAAGATATATATATATATATATATATATATATATATATATATATATATATATATATATATAGATGCACGTTAAGTTGTTACTTCCGGTATACAGAAGAAACTGTCCGACGTCCACCTTTTCTACTAGGAATTATTTTTTAAAAATTGTGTATTTGGTAAAAGGGGGGCTTATAAAATGGGTCTACCTATTGAGGGGAAAGGATTTACCACAATAAGATTTGTATATATATATATATATATATATATATATATATATATGTCTTCATATCAAGGCGAGATCCGTTTGTATCATAAGCTATACAAGATGAGATCCGTTTTGCAAGGCGAGATCCGATTTTGGATCTCACCTTGTATTCACGTGTATATAGGGACATCTCGATGTAACAATGGTTAGGCTACAAGGAAATCGATTTTTGTCTGGACCTCATTTTGCACCCCTTTTGGTGAATTTTATATTGCAGTGGTTCCACTAAATCCGCTGTAGAGGGCAGCGCGCGCGATCCGTTGTGTATATGGTAAATATATATTTTGCAGACAACCCGAGATCCGGTAAATTTGGAAACATCGCAAATGAATTTCACGGTCAGCTCTCTCACTCGGCTTATGTCTAGCTTGAATAAGAATGTTTACATTATTTAAGGGCTCTGTCCAGAAAGGCGATTGTCAAATATCTCGAGAACTAGACGGCATATCGAAAAAACTTTGGAATGCTTTTTGAATGGTTTTTCAAAATCTATATACTTATGCAGTAGCAGGGTTCTTATTCTGCCTGCGAAAGCGGTGGGTGTAGCAACTTTGAATTTTCAACTGAAACACTTTATTTTTAATTAAATAGTTGAAATTTAGAATTAAAAATACACAACTTTTGTTTGAATCGATAATAGCTTCTTTAATCCAGTCGGAAGAGCTTCAAAATCGTCGTTTTTATGACATTTTTAGGGTTTAGGGGTACCTCAGGTAGTTAGCTTAAAACGTAAGAAATAAATTTGAATAGTTAATGTTTATTGATAAACAAAGCTCCAGTTCTATTTTACTTCAACTCATTTTAAGGCTATTTCAATAAACTAATCGGTTCTTTTTTCAGTTTTTTGGTAAAACATTGTAACTTATAGACGAAAATTCTTAAAATCGGCTATTTTTCATTTAAATTGTCAATAAATAATTAAATTGAGAAAAAATTGGTCAGATTTACATAAATTTTGTTATTCCGTCCATATAGAAACTAAAACAATTGTTACGTAGTTACACTGAGTGTCATAAAAACCGTGTATTTTTACTCATTTCTTTGAGCTATTTCACGTAATATCGAGATATAAGTTGTATTTTTTACATAAGTTATATTAACGTTAAACTGACTTAATTTATAGTTTTATAAGCAACAATTAAGTATAGCGAAATTTATAAAACCTTGTTTAAATTGTTTTACATGCTCTATAATGCGGTTATCTTAAATTTTGTTTTGAATGTTTTTCTTCTTACTGGTAGACAAAAAATGGCAAAATGTGCATTTTTGACATCAAATTGTTGATAACCAACATAGTTACTACTCAAAATATTAAAAAAACTAACCGTCGGTATAACAGGTTGCCTGGAAACCAGATGCAGAACAGTACCATAAATGTTTTAGACTTTTTAGCACTTTCTTTAAGTGAAATTTAAAATCATTTACCACCCATGTACACTCATTACGGAATCTGTTACAAGAATTTCAGCGATTTCTGCCATTTTTTCAAAATTTATTTGGATTTTCTCTAGTAATCCTTCCAAAAGACAATACATAAATGGTGAATACCTTTTACACCAACTTCAAGGAGGGTAATTTATAAAGGTACATACCTGGAATTATTATATGGACAGTTCACTCTTGTTAGAGTATAGTTCGCTCAAATATGAGCTCTTTTAATCCATTTCACGCGGTAAATTAGTCCGCTTTTCCTTTAGGTCTTAGTTCATAGGTTGTGATGTTTTTTTGCCCTCTCTACTATCTTCTTCCACTCTCTCCGGTCCTGAATCTTTTCTCTCCAGTTTGCAATTTCCATCTTTGATATATCGTCTAGCAGTTGATTTTCCCATCTAATTTTTGGTCTTCCTCTTGGTCTATTTTTTACTGGTTTCCAGTTCATTATCTTCCTGATCAGTTCTTCTACCCCTCTTCTTTGTGTGTGCCCAAACCATCTGAGGCTTTGTGCTTTAATGAATTTTAATATATCTTCTCCTTTATTTATATTTATTATTTCATGGTTCATCAGCTTTCAATATTCCCCTGTTTCTGTCTTTACTGGGCCATGTATCCTTATAATTTTTCTCTTAATTATTTTTAACTTTTATTCGCCTGCTGCCTGCCGACCTGTCTACAGGACTCAAATAAGTTTTAGCTTTTAAGGACATATACACACCAATAAGTACTCTCATTGTCAAAAAAAACTAAATTTAAATTTAGCTAGTTCTTTAAAGGAGATCACTCACTGGAGTGATACTCTACATGTCAATCTCACATTTGTCAAAGCAAACGCTTATTGCCTTCCGGCAGATTGCAGAATCCATTAGGGGTTATATAAAAAAAACTTTTCTTCGTCTTTTTTGGTAAGGCACATTATTTTTGCTCCATAGGCTATCACTGATCTGATTGCTGCTGTGTATATTTTTGATTTTGTTTTTTTTGCTCAGGTTTTTGTCCTTGAGTAGTTGGTGATATTTCCAATATACTCTATTACCTGCTTTAATTCTGTCGTTTATCTCTATACTCCTTCCGTTTTTGCCGTCCACCATCACCCCCAGGTATTTGAAGCAATCTACTCTCTGGAATGTATTTTCACCTATCTTTATTTCTGCTATTCTGTTTACATTGTCTCGTGTACTTATAAGATATTTTGTTTTATTCTGATTGATTATTAGTCCTCTCGTCTTTGCTTCTCTTACCAGGGTTAAAAGTGCCTCTTCTAGTCTTTTTTTATCTCGTGCTACCAGTCCCAGTTCATCTGCATATCCTATGATCTGTGTTGAGCTTTGAATAATTGTCTTTTTCAGCCCTGTGTCCCTAATTACTCCTTCTAGAGCGATATTAAATAGTGTCGTTTGTCGTTGACATACTGTCTCCTTGTCTTACTTCAAGTTCTATTTTGATGTCATTTGTATCGCCCTCATTTGTTTTAACTTTTGCTGTTGAGTCTTTTATTGTCATTCTAGTTAGTCTTATTAATTTTGCCGGTATCTCCATTTTTTTCATTTCTTTTAATAATTGTTGTCTGTATATGCTGTTGAAGGCCTGTTGGAAGTCGATGAATAGTATGTGTAATTCTATGTCATGTTCATAGCTTTTTTCAATTGTTTGTGTCAGTACGTGTATTGCATTTATTGTTGATCTTCCTTTGATCTATTGTTCTAAAACCCTGTTGATATGGTCCTATAATTTTTTCTGTGTATTGATTTAGTCGGTTTCTTATAATTGTGGTCAATATCTTATACGTTGTATTTAGTAGCATAATTGGTCTGTAGTTGCAGCACTTAGTTGGATCTCCTTTCTTAAAGATTGGTGCGATGTGTCCGTTTTTCCATTCTATGGGCATGCTTTCGCCCTTCCAAATTGTAACCATTAACTTGTGCATTCGCTTCGTGAGCTCCTCTCCGCCGTTCATGATCAGTTCGTTGTTGATTTCATCTGGCCCTGGCGTTTTGTTTACTTTTAGTTGTTTTAATACCTCCATGAATTGCTAATAAGTAGGTGCGACTTCCTCTTCATCTCTGTTATCTCTTATATCCTCATCCTCTGAATATGCCTTATTGTCGTTTTTGTATAGGTCCGTGAAATGTTTTTCCCAATCTTTTTTGTTTATTTTTGTGACTGATTTTTTGGTACTGTGTTGTTGTTTTATCTATTCGAACAATTTCTTGTTGTCTTTATTATTTGTTTCTAATTCTTGCATTTGTTCAGAGATCCATGTGTTCTTCTTTCTTCTATAGAGTTTCAATGCTTCTTGTTTTTCTTTTCTATATTGGTCCAGTTGTTCCTGTTCGGCACTTTGTAGCCATTTGTTTCTTGCGAGGTGCTTCAGTTGACTTTTTTGGTGACATTCCTCATCAAACCATTCTTTCGATTCTTTGTTTTTTTGGAATCCTATTATTTGTTCTGCTGTCTCTATTATGCTGTTCTTTATGTTTTTCCATTCTCCTTCTATTTCTATGTGCTCGTACTGACCCAATTTCTGTTCCAGCTGTTCTGTATATTGTTGCTTTGTTTCTTGCGTTTTCAGATTGGCTATATTCCATTTCCTACTTTTTCCTTCCTTATGATTATTTGCTTTGATTATTTTCATCTTAAGTTTTGCTATCAACAATATGTGGTCAGTGCCTCCATTTGCCCCTCTATATGACCTTACGTCTTGTACTATTTGTGTCCACTTTTTCGAAATTAGAGTATGATTTATTTGGTTTCCATCCATTCTTCCTGGTATCATCCATGTTATTTTGTTTTCTTTTTTATGTTTATGCCCAGTACCAACTATATATGTATTTGTTGCTGCTGCTAGGTTGCAGATTTCTCCTCCATTATCATTCGTAGTTTCATGAATGGTTTCTTTGCCAGCTACATTACGATTATAGTCCTCCTTTCCGATCTTTGCATTGAAATCACCCAATATTATTAATATGTCATTCCTCGGAATATTTTCACAGGTTTCTTCCAGGATGTCTTAGAATTCTGTTTTATCTTCTTGGTTTGCTTCTTCGGTGGGTGCATAGCAATTGACTATCAAGATGTGGGCTTGTTTATTTTCTTATGTAAGATATCCTTTCATTAACTGCTTTGAATTGTATCAGTTTTTCCCTCATTTTTTTGTTCACCATAAATGCCGTACCATTCGTTCCCTGTTTGTTTTCTCCCGAATAATACATGCTAAAGTTTTTCTTCTCAATTTTTCCTTCTTTCTTCCATGGTATTTCCTGTACGGCTAGGATTTCTAGTTGGTATTTTTTCATTTCAAGAGCTATTTCTTGCATCTTACCTGCTGCCAGCATGGTTCTAATATTCCAAGAGCCCATTCTAATGGGTTTGTTCTTTTCTTCTTATTGAGATTCTTTCTTTATTTTGTGTGCGTTATTTTGTTTTCGTTAACCGTTTGCATTTCCGAGTCTTTTTTTGCCATGTCAATATCATATTTCAGCCGCTGTTCTTCGTTTATTAGTTTTTTGAATTTTCTATCAGCTGTTCTCTCTCTTCGTCCCATATCTAGATTTTGCCACTCACTATTAATTTCTTGTAGCCGATTTTCGTTTGCTTACCCTTGCTTCTTTCGTCCTTTGCTATTTTAGTTATTTTCTTTTGTATTTCTTTTTCTTTCGATGTCCAATCGTTGTTTATATAGATACGATCTTTATGCTGTTTTAGTTTACGTTTCTTGTTTAGGATTTCCATTTTATCCATGAGGGCTTCTGTTTCTATTGCGCATACTGTTTCTCCTATTTTTTTTGCACTTCTTAGTTTTATTTGTATTTGCAACTCTTGGGCTCTGAAATTTTCCATTTCTTCTTTTAATTTCTTATAATCATTTGTTTCTACTTTCAACCCAGTCACGATCAAGCTTTTCTTTTTGCTAAATTTCTCCAGTTGCTCCATTCATTCATGTAGCTGTTTTACTTCTTTTTTTAGTTTTTGTTTCTCTGCTTTAAACCCATTAACTCTTTATTGGTTTGTTGTTATTCTTTCCTTATTTGTTTTATTTCCTGAAGCATTTTATCGTTTTTATTCATTAGCTCTTTCATTATTGTAATCATAACATTTTCCATGTCTTCCTTGTTTTCGTTGCCTGCTTTGCTTGGTGACCGTTTTTAAATTTTACTTCTATTAAAACAATCATCAAAGTTTTCTCTTTTGCGTTTCGTTTCATCATCGGTTTCACTTCCTGTGACATTTTTTCCATTTTCTAGGAGTGCAGCGCTAAATACCTGGAATACCGATATTAGATTATCAACAATACTTAAAAAATGAAAGTTACCAATTCACCGGTAGTTAATGCGTTATTTAAAAATTACTTGCGCACCAGAGTTGCCAGTTGGTCTGTAATTAGGATGGGGATTAAAATAGATACGAATTCACCGGGACCCGGAAATATGCACACCCTGATATTCTAGTTACGTAAGCTCGTCCGATTGGCGCATGACGTTAACAACAGAGTAAAGCATAGTCCCGTCTATGCGTTCGTAATACGAACGCGAATGAAATTTGAGAATGGTGCAAATGAATGAATTATGACTAAAAGAAACTAAGTGATTTTTATAGTTTAGAGGAAAATTATTCAACTATTTACTTTTATTTAAATTGATTTTCAGTTATTTGTAAAGTTCCCAGTTTCTTGATTATATTGGTATCCGGAAAATAAAAATATTCATATAATCGACATCTACTAAAATTATTATATTTCGTTAGTTGGCAAAAATTGATTAGTGGCCTACACATTAGTAAATATAATTTTTACCAAGGGGAAGAAAAGCCCCAAAATAAAACCATAAATTTATTGGATTGATAAAAAAACAAAATTTTTTACTTTTTAAATAATGTATTTCATCAGATTTAAGTAAGAGGCTTGGAAAAGACAAAAATAAGTTTTACAGTTTTCATGCCATGCACTTTATTTAAATTTTGTGCATGTGAAATAGACGTACATACAGCAACTATGTAGCAGTTTTCATAAGTTTTCTTTTACGCAATGTCAGGTTGTTAAGAGACTTGTTTAATTCTTTAATTCGGAAGTACATCCGAGACCTAAAAAATAACGTGTTCGCTTTGTTAGAACAGTCTACAGTTACACTTTTGGACATAAGGTTTTCTAAATAATTTTTAGTTACCAAAATGGAATCACCATTCATGTGGAAGGAAAAATTGTCTCCAGTTACTTAATATATGACAAGAGAGTGTCTGATGGTTTACATAAACCACACTTACTCAAATGATCAACCCACGTGTACGTTGAAACATCTTCGGATTGAATACTGGAGTCCTTCAATTTATGGCAGATATAACCAGCCAAATTCTCCAAACCATCATACTCGAGGTCACTAATGTTTTTTCATTATAACTCTCATTAAAAACTTGATAATCCACAACTGTCTCGTTGTTAGAATCCAGCCTTTGGATCAATTGTCCAGAAATTGGTAAATCTGGGATGTCGTCTGTTTAAACGTTCGAAAATTCGTTCCGTTGTCTCTCCTACCCGTATATAACTTTTATAAAATAAAATAAAGCTTTTTGTTAACACTTTAAAAAAAATTTAATGGGTTTTCCCCGAAAAGAGCTTCATTTTTTGGTGCTATGTATCACGTTAAAATATTTGATTTGGAATTTGAAGGATAAGATCGCCTTTTTTATGAGCTACAAATTTACTTTTACTGGTTCTATAGACTAAGAATATACCATTTTTTCGTTTTTTTATATGCTACATTTTTTCCAAGAATATTTTTTCGATATAATACTTACTTTTTGAGTATTTGCGAAAAACCGCCGAAAAACGTGTTTTTTTTTTGTTGAAAAGTAAATATTTTTAGTCGCAAGTGACTCTAGTACCTACTACTAAATTAACCTAGTACCTAAGTTAAAAAAACTCTATAGAACAAAAGTTGCTTAAACTTAGTCAGATCTGTTTCCGGACTTATTTTAAACGTATATTTTTTCACCCTCCAAGTAAAAGCAATCAACGGCACAAATTCAACTTTGAAGTGGGGGATGGGTAGAATCTAAATCCAAATTTTCATGCAATTAGGAGTTGACCCTGAAAATTATGTGTGTTTCTTTTTATCTTTTAAATCATTTTACTTAAAATCATTTTTTAACTATCAAATAATAATTACATATTGCGTTATTTTATTTTTTAAACTTTAATAATATTTATAAAAAATTTTACTTTCTTGTAATGTATTTTTAAAACAAGCAATCATTTAAATAATTATTTTGTAACAATTTGTATTATTTAAGAATATAATAATTACATTTTGGTTTCGTAGTAAGTGTTTTTTAAGAATATTAATGTATACTTTTAAAATATTGTATTGCAAATAATTATCATTATTAAATGATTATTATTTGCCAAGTATTCTTTTTCTTTTTTCACACCCTTATGTATGTAATAAAACTAAGGGACTTTCTGAAAGGTCAATCGTAGACTTTAAAGACACAAAAGAAGCGATACTTAAAAGTTACGCCCATTATATATCTTTATATCGTGGGAAATATACAATACAACACGAGCTCCAACCGCTCGACTAATACTCTTTAGAGCTGGCATCAGTGTGTGATCTCGCGTTGAACGGTAAATATCTAAAATTTCGTATATAAGTCCTCCCCTTTACTTTTCAGCGACGGATCTCGTTTCGCTGTAAATTTAACAGAAAAATTTAACTACAAAAATATTTTCCCCTCTAAGTGTGCCATGATTAATATGTTAATTATAAAGATACTTATGAACAATATACTCCAATAATTAATTTCCTATTGGTGGATCCCGGGTTGTCCTCGATTTAGTCGGATCTCGGCTTGATATGAAGACGTATATATATATATATATATATATATATATATATATATATATATATATATATATATATATATATATACGTATATACCGAAGCGTACAGCATACGTTATGGCTTCCATATATAGGGTAGTTCAAGGTGCGTTGTCACTTCCAGCGGTGTTGTCAAATTTTGGAACTCACAACGACTCGTCTGCTGATTTACCTCTTACTTTAAGCGTAATGTGTGATCTTTTGAAACTTTTACTGTGAATACAGTTGTGAATGCAGTTCTATGTTTTACAGTTGTCTATTTAAATTAAAAGATTGATATTCTTTTGATTACACAGGTTTAGAAAAAAAAATACATTTCGGAATATTTGACGAAACCATATGACTAGGGGGTTTTTGGGGTCGCTGGTCACGAATCCGGGGTCCGCTGACCTCTATCACGTTAGGTAATGGTCATCTCAAGGTCAAATCAAGATAAACCGACAGTCGCTCTGAAAAAGTATACTAGGGGGTTTTTGTGATCGCTGATGACGAATTTGGTTCCGCTGACCTCTATCACGTCTAGCTCAAGGTCATTTCGAGGTCAAATCAAGATAAATCGACACGATCGCCCTGAAAAAGTATATTAGGGTGTTTTTGGGGTCGCTGATCACAAAACTGGGGTCCGTCGAGCTCAACCGCGACAGGTAAAGGTCATTTCAAGGTCAAATAAGTTTTGTGGACTTGTCCTGATTTGGCCTTGAAATGACCTTTACCTTACGTGGTAGAGCTCAACGGACCGCAGTTTTCATGATCAGTGACTCCAAAACCCCTATATTTTCAGAGCGATTGTGTCGATTTATGTTGATTTGACCTTGAACTAGACGTGATAGAGGTCATCGGACTCCTGATTCGTCATCAGCGACACCAAAAACGCCCTAATATACTTTCTCAGAGCGACTGTGGATTTATCTTTGATTTGACCTTGAAATGACCTTTACCTGGCGTGAAAGAGGTGAGCGGACCCCGGATTCGTGATCAGCCACCCCAAAAACCCCCTTGTCATATGGTTTCGTCAAATAGTCCGAAATTTAGTTTTTTTTGTAAACCTGTGTTATTTATGATATGATTGATATTTATTTTACAAATACTAATATTTTATTATTGCTGCAAAACGGATTTTTTGGAATTAATTAAAAAAGTGTTATTAGTAAGTAATTTAATTATTAAAATTATATCAAAAATTTTAATAAATAAATTTGAATTTATAGGAAATTTTAATATTTATTATTTTTCTTGATTAAATTTTGAATTTTAGATTTTATTACAGGCACCGTCCTTTTAATTTTTTATGTACCAATAATAATGTGTAATAAGAAAATTAAATGGCTAAATACACCAGGTGGGGTTGAGCCGCTAAAAATCTATCTAGATCCATCTTTTTAGAGCAGATTAGTCCCAGTCTGCTACTCGATACTATTGACTGTGCTTCTCCATTTCTTTCTATCCTCTGTCTTTTTCTGCTAGTCTCTAATGCCTGCCCTATATAAATTTTCCTTTACTTCCTGTAACCATTTATTCTAGTTCCTCCGCGTCTCCTTCTAACTCCGGGTTTCCATTGTAAAATTGAGTTTATAGTTGTTACGCTACCTGCTCTCCATATATGCCCCAACCATCTAACACTGTGCTGAAATCTGAAAATCTGGAATAATATCTACCCGGGTCGAAACATTTTTTTTAATATATGAAAATAGTTATTTATGAAACAGTTCGTGAAGTATGCTTTTTACGAATGCACGTGATGTTTAGAGCACGAGCGACAACGGAGCGAGTGCTATACATCGCGTAAGTTCGCAAAAAGTACTTCACGCACAGTTTCATACAATATTTTATCTACGATAAACAAATAAAAAAACTGTAACTCTTCATCACTGGAATTCATTCCTATTCTACAATTTTTAGAACTTTGACATTTAAACATTCTAATTTCTTTCAAACCACAAAACTGTCAAATTTTTTTTTGTAATTTATTGCTCATTATGTCATCACCATGACAACGCGAAAGTTAAGGATATCTGATTATATGAAAGTGTGTCAAAAACAGTGCGAAAAAGTAAATCCCGTTTAAAATACATTGTTACTTCACGCACACGTTATCCATTAAATAGATCGATGCAGATCGGCCTTATATCGGATCCTCTACTATTAGTCCGTTCGCTGACGGTAAAATATTGCAAAACCCAAAAATTTTAAAAAACCGCTTAGATTGACATGAAATTTGGCATACACATAGGTAACATGTCAAAGAAGCACATTGATATTGTGCCGATGTGTGCTTTTGCCATGGGGGTGACTTTTACCTCGTCTCGGGATGAAAAAATATACGTTCAAAATAAGTCCGGAAATGGATTAACTGACTAATTCTAGGCAACTTTTGTTCTATAGCATTTTTTCACTTAGTTACTTTTCGAGTTATTGGCGAGTAAATATGTTCATTTTTCAAAAAAAAAACATTTTTTAACGGTTTTTTGGCAATTAACTCAAAAAGTAAGTATTTTATCGAAAAAACCATTCTTAGGAAAAATATAGCCCATAAAAAAGTAAAAAAAAAATGGTGTGCTTATGAATGAGATCCCTAGACCCAGTAAAAGAAGAGTTGTAACTAATGAAAAATAGGTTCATACACGCCAAATTCCAAATTGAATATTTCAACGCGAACTGTCAAAAACTAAAGCACTTTTTGGGGAACACTCATTACAACTTTTTTTGTAGTGTTTAAAAAAAGGTTAAAACAGTTTTAGCATTAAATTAAGGAAGTTACGCTCAAAATGAAGATCCTTTTTTTTGTAAAAAATTATAAAATTCACCCCCTAATTAGCATCCGAAATTAAATTAATAGTCACCACTTCAGAAGTTGATTTACTCGTGTATGTATTGTTTATAAATATGATCTGTAAGCTTCATCGTTTCAAAATGCTTATTTTAAGGGGATGTAATTGAAAGGGATTGAACTAGTCACTAACCAACTGTGTAAGCCAATTTTGAACAGCCATATCTTAACCAATATTTGTCTCCAAGAAAAACACATAATCTTAAATATTCAGAAAAGCAAAACCTACATTTTTTACTATTCGTAATTTTTAGTATCACTAATAAATTTTATGTCATTTTGAAACAGCATTTTTTTCTGCAAAAAATTTTACTTTAAAACCAATTTTTTTCAAAAATTAGCCCTTTGAGCCGATCATATAAGATATACAGATCATATAAATATTACATAAGTTAAGTAACTTGTGAAGCGGTAAGTATTAATTTCATATGAGATTCCAATTAGGGGGTGCTTTTTCGAATTTTTTTAACAAAAATAGGACCTACTTTATTTTGAGCGTATCTTGCTTAATTTCGATGCTAGAAACTTTTTTAGAAAACATAAAAAATATTTTTTTAAAACTTTAAAAAAGTTGTAATAAGTTGTCTCAGAACAGTGCATCATTTTTTGGTTGTTATCATTTTTTGGTTATTTCACGTGAAATTATTCGTTTTTAAATTTGACGAATATGAACCTGTTTCCTGTTTTACATTAGCTACAACTTTGCTTCTACTGATTCTAAAAAGTTCATACGTACATCAATTTTGTTACTTTATAAGCTATATTTTTAATGTTTTTCCCAATAACATACTTACTTTTTGAGTTATTGGCAAAAAAACCGTACAAAAGTGTTTTTTTGATGATAAATTGACATATTGACTCGCAAATAACTCAAAAAGTATTAACTTAATGAAAAAATTCTATATAACAAAAGTTGCTTAGAATTAGTCAGTTTATCCATTTCCGAACTTATTTTGAGCGTATATTTTTCACCTCCGAGAAGAGGAGAAACTCGCCCCCCAGGGCAAAGTTTTCTTTTCACTTTTTTCTTTGACATGTTACCTATGTGTACAACTACAGTTCATCTTAAGCATGGGTTTAGAAATAGCCAATATAGGAAATAAACCTACCATCGTTACGGCCACGCGCAGAGAAGTCTTAGATGTAACACATTGCAGTGAAAAAACGTATGATACTATAAAGAATTGGCATGTGTCAGAGGAACCTTCATGTTCCGATCATAGGCACATTCGATTCGATTTAGCTACTTCGATTCGAATGGTGGCAAGATTCAGGAACCCGAGAGAGACGGATTGGGAAGGCTATAGAGGCTCACTCGAGAAGTCTCTCGAGGGAGGAATCGGCACCATAAGAGATAGGGAAGATCTCGAGCTGGCAATTGAAACGGTGAGCGGAGCTGTTCTGGCCTCTTACCAGGAGAATTGTCCAGAGAGAGAAAAGAAAGGAAAGAAAAACACACCCTGGTGGAATGAACACTTACAAAAGCTTAGGGCAGATGTAAGAAGGCTATTCAATAAAGCCAAATTCAACCAGGAGTGGTCCATATATAGAGAAAAACTGACGCAATACAATAAGGAGATCCGAAAAGCCAAAAGAGACTCGTGGCGAAAGTTCTGCGAGGAAGTCGAACAGGCTCCCGCATGTTCCAGAATCCACAAGGTCCTGGCTAAGGATGGTATTGTGAATCAGGTCGGCCTCTTGAAGAAAGAGGACGAAACGTATGTGGAAACCCTGGAGGAAAGCTTAATAATGCTCACCAAGGCACATTTCCCCGGCTCATCTATTGACAATAATCCTCCGGTAGAGCTAGCTAATCCCAGAAGGCCTACTAAGGCGGACTGGAAATTAGCTACCGACATCACGAGACCGGAAAAAGTCAGGTGGGCGATCAATAAATTCCAGCCATATAAATCACCTGGAATGGACGGGATCTATCCAGCCTTCCTACAGAAGGGACAGGATGTGATTATCCCGCATCTAACAAAGATCTTTAAAGCTAGTTTGGCATGGAGATATATTCCAACTGCATGGCGAAGGGTGAAAGTCACATATATCCCCAAGGTTGGTAGGGTAATGGACCAGACCCCCAAGTCATACAGACCAATAAGTCTATCCTCTTTCCTAGCAAAAACGCTGGAAAGATTGATAGACAGGTATATTAGGGACGATGTGCTGATGGAAAAACCACTTAGCGATCGTCAATATGCATACCAGCCAGGAAAGTCAACTGACTTGGCACTGGATGATCTTAACAGACTGCTCTCAAAGTCGCTAGATGACACAGAGATAGCGGTGGCGACGTTTCTGGACGTGGAGGGAGCATTTAATAACGTCTCCTTCGAGTCTGTAACGGAAGCGCTTAAAAGGAGAGGAGTTCCTGCCTTCATATGCGAGTGGACAAAGACGACCTTAGAAAATAGGATCATGGTGTCCTCGTTAGGTGAAGCCACCATTGAAGCGAAGGCAGTAAGCGGCTGCCCACAAGGAGGAGTTCTATCCCCATTACTGTGGGCAACGCTTATGGACGACCTACTTAACACGCTGTCCAGGGAGGGTTTTTACTGTCTGGGATATGCGGACGACTTGGTAATTGTAGTTCGAGGACGCTTTACCAAAGTAATTTCAGAGAGACTTCAAGTCGCTCTGAGGATGGTGGACAGCTGGTGTGAGAAAGAAGGCCTGAAGGTTAACCCTCAAAAAACATCCGTTGTTCCCTTCACCAGGAAAAGAGCACTGCAAGGCTTACAGCCACTAGCGCTCAAGGGAGTAGAAATCCCATTCACAAGTCAGGCCAAGTACTTAGGTGTAATATTCGACCAGAGGCTGACATGGAATGCACACATTCAAAAAGTCACACAGAAGGCCATTATGGCCCTGAACAGATGTAGACGAATGTGTGGCAAGAATTGGGGGTTAAATCCTAAAATGAACCTCTGGCTATACACAAGGGTTATAAGGCCCATGCTAACTTACGGTTCAGTGGCGTGGTGGAACAAAACGCAACAGTCCGGGGCGATTCGATTGCTCAGTAGCACACAAAGACTTGCATGCTTGAGTGTTACGGGAGCCATGAGAACAGTCCCAACGGACGCGCTAGAAGTTATACTAAACCTACCACCTCTACATATATACATACAGAGTGAAGCCAGATCAACAGTACATCGGTTGATCCAGGGCCAAGCTCCAATAAGTATGATGCAGGGAACTGATAATTTAAGGCTATACCAGGACATAAAGGCAGACCCCGTTCTAGGAATGCCTGTAGACCGAATGGTTACGAGGTATAGCTTTAACAAAAATTTTCAAGTCACAATACCAAAAAGAGAGGACTGGGAAGCTGGTCCGCCGATAACGGCAAACTCAATATGGTATACGGACGGCTCCAAAACCGATATAGGTACAGGGGCTGGAATATATGGCTTAAAACCAAGGACGGAAGTCCGGGTATGTCTAGGGACATATGCGACCGTATTTCAAGCCGAAGTAGCTGCTATACAAAGGTGCGCTATGGAACTAATCAGTCGGAATCTAGATAACGACTCCATCGTTATCTATTCGGATAGTCAAGCGGCTCTGAAGGCTCTCAGTTCGGTACAGGTCGATTCATGGCTGGTATGAAACTGTTTGAGTGTCCTCTCTCAGGTGGGAAGTCGAAACAGATTGACACTTGCCTGGGTGCCGGGACATAAGGGTTATCGTGGCAACGAGAAGGCCGATGAATTGGCCCGAGAAGGCGCATCTACGCCACTGGTTGGTCCGGAACCCGTCTTTGGAATCGCAAATACGATAAAAAGAGCAGCTATACAAAAATGGGCGCAACAGAGGTCTCTTGAATGGTGGAACAACTCCCCAGGACAGAGGCAGGCCAAACAGTTCATCAAAGGACATTCGGCTAAATTTACAACAGACTTACTTTCGCGCAGTCGAAGCACTGTCAGAATGATAGTGGGTCTGCTGACTGGACACTGTAGACTCAATAGACACTTGAGTCTCATAGGCCTGACAGAAGAGGACACCTGTCGGTTCTGTCTGGAAGAAGAGGAAACCGCTCTACACGTTCTGTGCCATTGCGAAGGTCTCGCACGAGTGCGGTTTCTAGAACTCGGTGAGGAAAAACCGGAAGCACCAGGCTACATGAAAAGGCCACTATCAAGGCTGTTAAGTCTCATTAAGAGGACTAAGCTAGATGAAGTGCTTTAAAAGAAAGGGGAAACACAATAGATCTACTAAGGTCGCAGTGTATCAGGCTCTATTGGCCGCCCCATTTTCTACATTCTACATTCTACATTCTACCTATGTGTATGCTAAATTTCACGTCAATCCGTTCTTTAAAATTTGGAGCAAAAACCGTTAATGAACTATACTGCAGTCAAACCCGCTTATTAGAATACCTCTTAAAGGAATATCCCGATTTAAGGAATAGAAATTTGCGGTTCGGAAACGTTTCTACTAGCGACCAATGATCGGTTATTAGAATATCCCGGTTATAGGAATACTTTTGATTGGCACGAAGGCTATTCCAATAAGCGGGTTCGAATGTATTTCGGTAAGATCGTAAAAAACGAATCAGAATATTTTTCCTATCGACTAAGATACAACCTGGACTAGGTAAAATAAAATACCTACTTTCAATACACCAATAATCATTGCGTTTTTTATAAATGTATAAAAGCATAACTCGATCAGCCGAATATACGGAAAACTGATTAAAAATAAAATCGAAAACGGATATAAAGATATAGAAGCTGAAGAACAGGCAGGATTCAGGGCAGGGAGATCAACGGTTGACCATCTGTTTTGTATTACACAGATTATTAAGAAGAAACTGGCCGTCAACCAGGAGGTGCATCTGTTATATGTGGACTTAAGAAAAGCGTATGACAGCATCCCACAAAACAAACTATGGGAGGCATTAGAGAAAACCAATTTAAGCGCAAATTTAATAACAGCGACGAAACAATTGTATACCAAAACTGCAGCAAGGGTGAAAGTTGGAAGCAGGCTATCGAGAGGATCCCAAATTAGCAAAGGCCTAAAACAAGGGTGCTGCCTTTCACCGACATTATTTAAGATCTACCTCGAGCAAACTCTAAAACTTTGGAAACGCAAATGCAAAAACATGGGATTACCGATCAACAACAATACAGTATACACTTTGTCATTTGCAGACGACCAACTTGTACTAGCGCAAGACTACGATGATATAGAATATATGACAAGGAAATTAATGGAGGAGTACAAAAAAGGTGGTTTGGAAATTAACATAAAGAAGACCGAATATATGTGTATCGGTGGGACACAGCAGGACCTTACACTGGGGAATGGCGAAGTTATTAAACATTGCGACGCATATAAATACCTGGGTATGACCATCACACAAGAAGGAAACGTAGACCGAACGATAGAAGAAAGAAACAACCAGGGAAGAAAAGCAATTACCCTTCTCAATAGCATCCTGTGGGACCAGTCAATATCAAACAACAACAAACATAGAATATACAATACAATTGTTAAGAGTATAATCACTTACAGCAGTGAAGTATGGCAAATAAAAGAAAGATACAAGAGAAAACTTGAAGCAACAGAAATGGATTTCTGGAGGCGCTCAGCAGGAAAATCAAGATTAGAAAGGGTAACCAACAACAGAATTAGGGAAATAATGAATGTGAAACACACAATAGTAGATGACATTAGTACCAAACAGCTTAGATGGTATGGACACGTACAAAGAATGTCCGAAGAACGACTCCCGAAACAAATCCTAACGTGGACCCCTCATGGTAGACGAAAAAGAGGAAGACCCCGCCTTAGTTGGAGAGAAGGCATAAATCGAGAAATGAGAGAAAGAGAATTGGATGAAGACCTTTGGATGGACCGAACTGAATGGCGACTAGGCATCGGAAGACGTAGGAGAACGTTTTAAAACCGATATATATATATATATATATATATATATATATATATATATATATATATATATATATATATATTCCCAACCTGAAATGGTGGATATGTGAATTGTTCGTAAGGGGATTTTTCCACATTCTCTATTTCATTTGTTTGATATATATATATATATATATATATATATATAGTGATTTTTTGAATAACGGCAATTCGGTCAGATGAAATAAAACTCTATTTGTTCTAGGTCTCAATATTTCGTCACTATTTGGTGACTTCTTCAGGAGAAAACTGTAAATTTATTAAGATTAGATATGGACAAAAGACAAAACATTTCATTACTGTATATATATATATATATATATATATATATATATACAGGGTGGTTCACCTTATCCGCCTCGGTCTCTGTACGGAAAACCACTTGATATTTTAAAAAAATTTCTTCACAGAAATATACAGGGCCTTTAATACTACAACCTAAAAATAATGTGAATTATACAGGGTGCTCCAAAAAAGAGTGGTATATCAAAGTTTTATTTTTTCTTATGGAATGCACTATATCTGATGACATCACTGAATTGGCCTTAAAAAATAAGCTATACTTTTATAAGGGTTCCCTATACCTAAATACAGGGTGTTTTGATTTATTTCGATTTTTATGAAAATGTAAGGTTTTAGAAAAAAATAAATATCTACGAATCTACGAATCAGTAACAAATTCCTTCTTGGATCTTAATAATAAACTATCTAGCATACTTAAACAGATGCTTGCTGCAATAAAATTTCTTACAGGGTGGTCAAAATATGAGATTTTTCTATTAACAAATTCAAGCTGTAATAACTTACTTATTTTAAATAGAACACCCTATATCTTACTAGTGTATCGCGTAGAAAATTTACTTAGCTTTCAATTTATATTAGGGTTTCCTATACCTATCTTTTACAGGGTGGTCAAAATATTAGATTGTTCTATTAACAAATTCAAGCTGTAATAACTTACTTATTTTAAATGGAACACCCTGTATCTTACTAATCTATCGCGTATAAAATTTACTTTGCTTTCAATTCTTATTAGGGTTACCTATGCCTATCTCCCTTCATTTTTGAAATATTTAAAGATTTCCTAATTTGTAAGCTTTAAAAATTAGAATTAAGTACCTATCTCGTGGTTATGTACAACACATCACCAACACCGGCAATATACTTAAATATCTTAGTCAAGATACTTTCGTTAATAAAATTCATATTGTTATCATTTAATCACACAGAGTGTTCTTATTTTAAATGACATACTCGATATTCTATTCTTTATAATGGAAGATATTTAAAATCTCTTCAATTCCATGTAAACATTATCAATACACATGTTATTCTGTAAATGTTAGTTCCCATGTTATTCTGTAAATACCCATTTTTACATATTTTTGTACAATAGGCTCGTTTTCGTCAAAGTAGCCATTGTATTTAATTGTCTGTAATTGCGATTCAAAGATTCAAACAAAAAAGTGGTGTTCTTAAATTTATTTAATAACCATTGGTTTAAGATATGGAAAATACTTATACGGAATGAAATATAATTTAACTATCTTCCAGAATACGGCATCTAATATAGGGTATGCAGTTTAATATAAACATATTATTCAATGTCACATGTAGGCCAAAATCAACTAAAATAATACAACACTCTGTGTGATTACATGATAACAATGAAAATTTTATTATTGACAGTATCATCTCTAAGTATATTGCCGGTGTTGGTGATGTGTTGTACATAATATGTAACCACGACATATTTACTTAATTCTAATTTTTAAAGCTTGCAAATTAGGAAATCTTTAAATATTTAACAAATGAAGGGAGATAGGTATAGGAAACCCTAATAAGAATTGAAAGCTAAATAAATTGTCTATGCGATAGGCTAGTAAGATACAGGGTGTTCTATTTAAAATAAGTAAGTTATTGCAGCTTGAATTTGTTAATAGAACAATCTAATATTTTGACCACCCTGTAAAAAGATAGGTGTAGGAAACCCAATACAAATTGAAAGATAAGTATATTTTCTACGCGATAGACTAGTAAGATACAGGATGTTCCATTTAAATTAAGTAAGTTATTACAGCTTGAATTTGTTAATAGAACAATCTCATATTTTGACCACCCTGTAAGAAATTTTGTTGCAGTAAGCATCTGTTTAAGTATGCTAAATAGTCTATTATTAAGATCCAAGAAGGAATTTGTTACTGATTCTTAGATTCGTAGATATTTATTTTTTTCTAAAACCTTACATTTTCATAAAAATTGAAATAAATCAAAACACCCTGTATTTAGGTATAGGGAACCCTTATAAAAGTATAGCTCATTTTTTAAGGTCAATTCAGTAATGCCATCAGATATAGGGCATTCCATAAGAAAAAATATAACTTTGATTTACCACTTTTTTTTGGAGCACCCTGTATAACTCACATTATTTTTAGATTGTAGTAATAGATTTAGATTGCAATCTTGTCAGATCCGTAAAAGACCAAATCCCCAATGAAGACCATGGTGTCTACGAGATACCTTGTTCCAGTTGCCCACGGACATACATAGGACAGACAAACCGACGAATCCAAAACCGTATCTACGAACATTCCATATCTGTAAAACATTCCGACACTACTTCAGCCCTTGCCCAACATCATATTCAGACAGGTCACCAAATAGATTTCGAGAAAGCAAAAACCATCGCCCCTGTCCGCTCCTTAAAATCGAGAATCATCCGTGAAGCCATCGAAATTGAAAAACGCCCTCACAGCCTAAACACACGCGATGACGCCAAAAGACTGCCGGCAACATGGCGACCGCTGCTTCGGCGAATCCCCACGTCAGTCGATCCCACTCAGGCCTCTCCCGCGCATACAGTTCCCGCGCGCACTGAGAGTATAAAAGGAGCTACACAGGCGAAGACAGGTCGTCACTCGACACTGAGGAGTAGGCAGATTGAGACCTCAGTGCCGCTTGACCGTTCTCCTAGAGAACAAGACACTACTGGTACGTCACGAGTGAGGGGAGTAGGCAGATTGAGACCCCGAACTCGAACGGAACCATACCCCTCTTGATAATGGCTCCAAAAAGGGTGCCGAAACGTCGAGTTATAAATTCTCAACGCGGTTCTTCCCGAGAACTTAGTAATTTTCATATATATATATATATATATATATATATATATATATATATATATATATATATATATATATATATATATATTCAAAGTGATTATTTATTTATTTATATATATATATATATATATATATAAGCATAATATTTTATTTCATATTTCAATTATTCAACTGTTTTTTGCATAATTTAAGGTTTTTCTAAGTGCATATTTCCCGAGCTCTAATAATTTGATGTATTTCTCCACGAGTTTACAGCAAAAATCTTGATAATTACAATTGTTTTGTTTGTATAATTATTGTTTTATCATACAGTCAAGTCGCCCTTGAATCCGAAACATTTTTAAAAGAAAAAATTTTTATTGGATATGTTCAAGCAGACATTTCCGTTCAAGCAGAATTTTTAGTCACAACATATCAATGTTAAATATTATTAGAACAACGTTACGGTGTCACGTTTCTTTTAATGACCGACACACATATTATATTTTAATTACGGATCCCACATTTTGCTAAACAGTTAAGAATGTATAGTAGAAACATCAAACTTAAGAAACATATTTTTATTACCTGTTGCTGATAAATTAAACAGTATCAAATGTCACTCGTTGACATCTCTGGATTAATTTTAAATAATAAAATATATGTAGTTTTGTATTCTAAAATATTTGGAAAAAATACCTATGTATTTTTTTTCATTTGCACATAATTTTAAGGGAGTGTCCGTTGAAGAGTACAGGTTCAATATTATCGGCAAATGAGTTTTGTCTTAAATACCGTCCGTATAGAGGAGGTGTTCATTAAGGAGATAGGCGCAAAATCTTGGTACAATGCTAATTAAATGCACTAATTTTTTTCGAATTCTGAGAAAACTAATAAGTATTTTTGAAAAATTTAAACGCAGAATGGAATATTACATTATTACCGAGGGCCGAAAGTCCCTGAAAACTTATAACAAGTTAACGGGATAAAAAACAAGAGAAAAGTTAGTGTGATTTATTATTTCGAATATTTCATTATCAAGAAACTTTTTGTTTATTCTAAGGGACTTTCGGTCCTCCGCAATAATAAACTTTCATTCTGGGTGTAAGTTTTAAAAAGTATTTATTAGTTTTCTCAGAATTCGTAAAAAATTAATGCATTTAAATAGCATTGGACCGAGATTTTGCGCCTACCCCCTTAAGAGAGAGTTTACTGTATTTCATATTATTACTAGAATTTATTACTTTAAACTTTTTATCGCTCTTGATTCATTTTTTCGTGTATTTAATTCCATTCAATTGTAATTGTACATTCAATTTTTTTGTATATTTTTACACGTTTTATTACTTTCGAAATAACAATAATTATAAAATCGATTTTTCAGCCTACTTGGGTCAAAAAAATACGCAATTTTCGGAAATTTCGTTAAATGAGAACATTTACCTACATTTCTTGTATTTAAGCTTTTAATAAGAATTTTAAAAATAATTTAGATTATTTAATAGATACATTCACCGGCACGAAAAACGGGCACCCCAAAAAATAGGTCATTTTTGATGGCTCGTATCTCCTAAACCTATTCTCTGATTTAAGTATTTCTTTAATATGTTATAGCCCTATTTTTTAACTATATCGCTGTAATAATATTGTTTCTAGACAGGTAAATAATCATTGTATACTGGGCGTACCCATCAAACTGGTTTTTTTTTTCAATTTTCACAACACCCTGTGGAATATTCTAGCCTTTATACAATATTGAAATTAAAACCCAACTATAGCCCCAGGTTTTCTTAACGTTCTGTTTGTTATTCATTCGCTTATGTTGGATAATAAAAAAGTTAGGGACTTTAACAACTAAACATGTTCTTTGTCAATACATGGTGTGTAACAAAAATGTGGTTGTGTTGTGGCAGAATAGATATAACTTTAAAGGGATAGTTACTTAGTTATGAAAGGTTCCTCAAACTAGGCTAGCTGGAAATTTAAGAGACTAAACAGTAGGGCTCATGGGAGGATCAGGCCGTATTTGCACGCCCAAAATAAGACGGTACCTAATGAAGTACTGGAGTGTTAGAAACTAAATGAATATAAGGAGTAATGGAAAAAAAGGGAACTACTGACCAAGAAGATATTCAGAAGTAGTGTTGAGCGCCAGGGAAGGATTTTTATAAATTCTTCTCCACGTGACCTATATTGCTGCACCTAAATAATATTTCCAATATATACTAAAAAATGGTAGGATAATAAAACATATATTTATGTACAACCAAATTTAATGAAATATGAATACCTATACCTCTATATACAAATTTATACACTAGCTAACCAGTACCTGTCGTACTAGAAGGATACGCTCCTGTCGACAATGAGATTTACAGAAAAAAATAAAACACAAAAATTTAATTAATTATACCAAGACAGTTATTTGAAATTACAAGTTATTTACCTAAACAAAAATATTGTATTGATATTGACCACAGTATTGGCTGACAATCCCGTATCTGACCTAAAGTGATAAACCTGAGTACAATATCTAATAACTGAAATAAAGGTTATGAAATAAGGGAATAAACATCTAGATATTGTATACAACACCTTTACACCATGGTTTATAACCTTCAGACTATTTTAAATGAATGATGTGAACGGTGAAAGGTAAAATTTGATGAAAAATATTAAATATTAGACAGTTAATAAATTTTAGCAAAGTGATTAAGGTTATTAAGTTTATTTATTTCAAAGTTATTAAAACTATTAAAGTTGAAAGATATTATTGAACAAAAATTGAAAACGTAAGTTTTACTATAAAACCTGTTGCTTCTACAAGTGAGAGCTGGTTTCTTCTCCAAAATCCTGCTAGATGAATGGTTGGAGATCCAAGTTAATCCTCCAATCTTCCCCAAACCTGGGGGGTACTGTCATCCACAAGGAGTTACGCTTCTATGACTGGCAAATCAACATATATTCCATAAAAATAACAAAATCGCCCAAAATTTCCCAAAATTATTTTATTCCATTTCCAAAAAAAACAAAAGCTGTGACTTGACTTAATCTCCTACTTCTCCTTCTCCACCAGTGGCTAAAAAAACAAACCTTGATCAGCTGGTTGGCCTTGAGCATATATGAAACAGGGCTCTACAAAAAGGTGTATCACCTTATCAGAACTTGACAAAGAAAAAATCTAAGAAAAAATGAGGTTTGATGTACATGCTTAAGTTCATTGACCTTGATTATCCTTGACTGGAAAAAACTTTTATACGAATGTAAGAAAGTATTTGGACAAGTAAATGGGGATCTTGTTACAAAGATTACACTCTGGAATTATTTAAAGGAGAGAATGAGCTTATCATTGATTTCAAACTTGTGGAGTGAAAATGTAATTCTTGGAATTTTTTTGATCTGTAGAACGTAGATTAGAAGTAGGTATTGAAACTGTGATAACTGAAGAATAGCAATGTTTTCAATATAATCTAAACATGGTATTAGAAATGATTTAGACAGTTATTTTTTTTTTCACGGAAAAGAAATGAAAAACCATAGCTATGTGACATTCATACATACCCATTGCTTTCCAAAAACGGAGTTGAAAAATAAAAACTCTTCTCTTGAAACACTCCACACTACAAAACCAAAACAAAACTTCCTCCAACGTAAATTACTCTTCTTATAAATTAATATGTCAACCAAATTTCTATTTCTTATGCAATGGCCACCGGCGGAGATTGAACTGTTGCCTTACCAAAAGCCGAAAACTAAGTGACGGACCGCTGCGGTTGCCGAAATGACAAACACGCCAGCCGGATGCCGGCATCGCCAGGCGAACCAACTTATAAAACTTGAATTTCCCAAAAGTTACAAACATGATCCAAATAGTAAAAATCTAGGCAATACCTACTACACGCTGAAGTATATTTGGTTGCATACTTATTGGGAGTTGCTTTTCCTAATAAATATTTTGAAATGCATATTATAAAGTGACGATGAGTATCACTCAACGTTACATTCCCCCATTACTTGTAAGAAAAAAAATTGATCTTATGAACAATTTTTTTTATTATATATATATATATATATATATATATATATATATATATATATACCCATATAGATACTCCATACAAGTATCCACAGAGAAAAATCACACGCTGTGGGATCCAACACAGCCGTGAATAAAACAAATATCTAAAATATAATAAGAACCTACGAATACTACACTACTATAAACTAACCTATCGTTGGACACCGTCCAAACTCATAGTACCAGTCCTCTGTGACATATACCCTAAAGACCAAATTGTGTTCAAGTTGATTTAGTAGATTTAAATAAACCCCCAAATTATAGTCAACAAGAACACCATAACAACAATATTCGAATACAAACTCAATATAACCTATACGACGACTAACTTACTCACACTTACAGCTGACTCGATCGATCATACCTAACCGCAAATTATGAGTCATGTAAATGGAGATGAATTAATGCCCGATATATCTCATATGGTACCAACATACATAGTTAAGGTTTATTATAACCCTTTGCTAAATTTCATAATTCAGATAAATTCTAATAAAAAATGTCGAATGGGACGAGTAGTACAAATTGTTCTATCGATGGACAACAGATTTAAATAGAGCATATCCAAACTGAACAATCAGTAAAAATTTCGTAGCCAATTCTCATTAAGCCAACATAGATCATAGTATATATGAAAATAAATATAAGAGTTATTGATAAGAAAAGAAATTATTGTAGCAAGCCTTTTATCCTAAATTGATCCGACAGTGGACAACAGATTTATAGGGAAGCATATCCAAGGTGGAACAATCAGGCAGATTTAATTGAGCAATGCTACAACTTAGCGCTAAATGTGCTAATAATGATTACATATTTGTTACCATGACCCTAACTCAACTGATCATCAGATTTGTATCAGATTCAATGGGAGATCTATCTAAGGGTAACTAATCGAATAGTTGACCTAACAGAAGTTAGCTTACTCTGGGACTCTTTAACTATAGCTATAGCTACAAGAGATTGATAAGAATGGCCAGAAGAAGCTAACCAATATTTCGAAGTCATCCCTCATGAAAGAATTCAAGAAGTCACATATTAATAACTCCTATAAATAAAACCAATTATGGAAATACTAGAGAACAAGTAAATCAATTTCTAAAGAAACTGCAGATTAAGAAAATGTTCCCTAGTTACTCACAGATAACAGGATATTGATGCTGACCCTAAGGTACATATGAACCAAAAAAAATTTAGTTCTTCGGAAAGATGATGCTTGAACAAAATAATCCCCCGGTGAATACAAAAGCTACAATATTTCAATATATCAAAGAAGTTACCATCATTCTCAGAATAATAAAATAGTAAACTTAAGATAGATAAACATACAAGTTAAGACTAAGTTTCTTCAGAATGAATGTGAACTGAAAATCGAATAAGAATGCCTAGTGCATGATTAAAATGATGATTAAACATTCTATCATAAAGATTCAGCATCTGAACTAATTGAGGTATGGCTTGGAACTAGGCAATTGTGAGCAATGAAATCTGCTTCCTATCAGGTGCACAGTCGATAAGCAACAAGTCTCGAACCCACGTATTTGCATAGCCAAGCTAGGCAAACCACTTTCCTAAGAAATGTTCACTACAGTAAATAATGAAATGGTTTCATAGTCTTTATCATAAATTTAATCTCAATTAACTTTATCAAAATTTGGACACATGAAGTATAACTTTGGAATCACACTGTATACTAAAATTGCATTTACCCAAACAAATATCACAATGACTTCTTTAGACAAAAATAAGCTAATGTACCAAGGCATCATGCTAAGCATTGAAATAACTTTCCAGTAGAAACTACAAAATCAAATACGAACGAGATAATCCTAATCTAAACATATTATGTAGATACACTAATCTACAAGTGATGACATATATAAGCATAATCACATACAAGGTGTTAACAGTTCCATACCAGTTCAATATTAAGCCAAACTAAGCTAAATCTCAATAATAATCTAATGACATCTCAGATACATAGAATATGGAAAGCTAGAAATATTACTATAATAGATAAAACATAGAGTCCCTATCCGGTGACTAAAATCAAAATCCAATCGTTAACCTATTCATTGAACAATCGAGTATTTCTAAAGTTTAGAAAGAGGAATTAACTTGATCAATATTGTTAAGTTAATCTTCTTCTTCTGATGACGAAGTTTCTAAGTCGTTGACAGTATTATCTGGTAATAAGTCCTTTATATGAAATCGACCAAGCTTTCGGTTGGACGAACTATCTTTTAATTCATATATTAAAGGAGAGATTACTTTATTGACAACACAAGGCACGTATTTCTGACAAAATTTGGCAGAAATAGCATCACCTTTACTAGACTTAACAAAATTACGTTTTAATACCCGATCACCCACAATGAATCGCAAATCTCTTTTCCTTAAATTATAGTGACTCTGTGACTTAAGGTAAGAAGATTTTAACTTCTTTCTGATGTCTGCAAATATTGGAGGCAAAGTCTGAATATCATCTAAACGATGAAGCTTCTCAGAGATCTGAGGGAGATTTGTGGAATTGTCCGAAATTAAACCAAAATAATCACCAGACAAAGCAATATTCCTACCAAAATTTAAATAAGCTGGGGAACATTGAGTAACTTCATGGACCGAAGTTCTTATGGCTTGAGCTATTGAGTGAATATACTGGTCCCACGCTCTGTGATCTGGATAGGTGTACGATCTAAGGGCTGTTACAATACTGCGGTTCACTCGCTCACTGTGATTAGCTTGCAGATGATATGCAGCATTATAAAAGATCTTCTGCACTTTGTACTTAGTTAGAAGGTCCTTAAAGGCCTTAGACACAAATTGAGGACCATTGTCACAAGACACAATTTGGGGAACACCAAACAACAAAAAGACTTGTTCCTCCAAATATTTCACAATGGCAGGGACAGTGACATTACGAAGAGGAAAAATTAGTGGAAATTTAGTAAAGTAGTCCACAACCACCAAACAATAGGTATAGCCATTGTAACTACGAGGATATGGCCCAATTAGATCCATGGATATCATCTGCCATGGGAAGTCAATGTTCCTAAAAGTACCCATTAATCCAGCTTGTGGCATAGTACTTGGCTTGCAAGTAGCACAAACTCTACATCTAGAAATACATTTCTTGATATAGTTGCGCATGCCAGGCCAATAATATAATTCTGCTATCCTACTAAATGTTTTATAAGAACCAAAATGACCAGATGTCACATTATCATGAAATGTACGAAGAATTTCATCCCGGTTTGCTGTTGGGACAACAATCTTCCAATCAGACATATTAGACAAAGCTTCCACTGAACTAACGACATGCTTATAAAGGATATTATTTTCTACTTTAAAATCAGGATACTGATCAGGTGTTTGAGTAACCTTTTCCAACATTTTCTGATACCATGCATCCGGAACTAAAGTGGATAAGTCAAGAAGATTGACATCAAATGTTCGAGACAAAGCATCAGCTACTACAACACCATTTGCCTTACGATGGACGATATTATAATCAAAGGCTGACAACTTACAAATCCATCGAGACAAACGTTGGGAGGGGTTACGCATAGAATGCATCCACAATAATGAACTGTGGTCAGTAATAAGGGTACACTTACGACCTTCTAAATAGTAACGGAAAGCCTCCAAACCGTGAATAATAGCAAGGAGTTCACGCTCTGTAGTGGAATAATATTTCTGAGCCTTATTGAGCTTCTTACTAGTATATGCTATGGGGTGTTCAAAACCATCTTTCATCTGAAAGAGTACACCACCTGAGGCGGTATTTGAACAATCCGTCATGAGGTAGAAATGTTCACTGAAATCAGGTGAAGTAATGACAGGAGCACTGGTAAGAGCTTCTTTAATGCGATGAAAAGCATCATCAGCTTCAGGAGTCCAGGTGATAGTTTGGCCCTTTTTCCTATTTTTAAGGAGGTCAGTAAGCGGTGATAATAAAGTAGAATAAGAAGGCACAAATCGACGATAGTACCCACACATGCCCAAGATCCTACGTAATTGTGTAGTAGTTTTAGGAATGGGGAAGTCCTTAATAGCGGCTACTTTATCAGGGTCTGTTCTCAAACCTTGATTATCAACAACATATCCTAGAAATTTCAAATTAGGACGACAAAAATTACATTTCACTAAATTAACGGTGAGATTAGCCTCTTTAAGGCGTGAAAATAACTTCTCCAATATCTCAATATGTGAGGAAAAATCAGGAGTAACAACTATAATGTCATCTAAGTAATAAAATACAAATGGTTCAAGTTGTGGACCAATAGCCAAGTCCATTAGACGACACATTGTTTGTGGAACTGAAACTAGACCGAAAGGTATTGTGACAAATTGAAATAACCCTTTACCACTGACAGCGAAAGCAGTATACTTCTTACTCTCTTCGCTTAACGGAATTTGTAAGAAGGCTTTGGATAAATCGATCGAAGAGATATATTTGGCATTCTGAAGTTTGCTGAGAATTATATCTATCCGAGGGATGGGATAAGCATCTCGATTAGTAGTGATACTATTAAGTTTGCGACCATCGAAGCATACTCGGAATGATCCATCCTTCTTCTTCGTCATCCATAACGGCGAACAATATGAAGAATTTGAATGTTCGATAATGTTTAGAGAGAGCATCCAATCAATTTCTTTACCTAAATCTGCTTGCCATGCCTGAGGTATGGGATATTGATATTGTCTAAACGGAGTTGAAGTGTTCACTTCGATAGTATGAGATATTAAATGTGTACGGCCTAATTTATCTTTGGAAGAGATAGAAGAAAATTTAGAGATAATATTCTCTAACTGGTTTTGTTCTAAGCTAGACAAACTAGAGAACTCACGAATGGCACTTACAGTTGCGACATTAAAGGAAGATATAAACAACGAAAAATCTGAACAGTTTAATGTACTATTAAATGCATTTAAGAAATCCATGCCAAGAATTATAGAATTTTTAACTGAAGGGATAACATAAAATGTAATCATTTTCCGAATATTGGCAACTACGATTTCTGTGTCAAATTTACCTGTAATTGACTGGATTGCACCATCCGCAGTAGAGGCCTGCAGAGAAGAAATATGCATAACATTAATATCAGTGTTTTCTAACAATTTCAGCGAATACGAACCTATTAAAGAAATGTTAGAGCCAATATCTAATAGAGCTAAACAAGATTGTCCTAAAATTTCAATTTCAAGATAAGGTCGGTTATCATTATGTTTCCTAACTAATAACGAATTTATATCAAAATCCAAAATATCTGATTTATTTTCAAAATTATCTGGTATTAACATAGACATATTATTATTATTTACAAACGTACAACCTGGTATAGAATTTGGAACTGTTTCCTCGTCTTGATTATGCTTATTACTAAAATTCCAGCTTAAGACTGGAGGGGATAATCTACGATCAAGCGAACCGCACGAGTCAACTGAAGTGTTACTAACAATTACTTTTTCCCTGATTTCGGTTTGGGTGCTGGTCTCCGGTTGGAAGTGTTTCTTCCTTCCTGAGAGGGTGTGTTTGAGCTGCTGGCGGGTATTGGACCTGAAGCTTCGTCTACAGCTGCGGTCATATTCCCTGATGGGGCTGCTGTTTGAGGAACGCTCAGGGTACGAGCCTCTGCATGCTCGTTTCCCGAACACTTAAAACAGTTACGTTTAAGCGTATTTTCTCTACCACAACCGTGGCAGAAAATCCGTGTTTGGGGTCTGGTACAATCACGAAATGCGTGACCAACCCCCTGACAGTTCCAGCAAGACAAATAATAAGTAGTCACAGACACATTCGGTGTATGGGGTCTAGATTGCCAAGAACGATTTCTCGAGGAGTGAGAGTTAAATCCGGCCCCCGAATTAGATGTTGTAGGAGGATGAAAAGACCAGGATAGAGTTTCCTCTAACCGTTTACACTTATCTGTCAGGTCTTCGATAGTGGCTATATCAACCAGTGCCAATTGGGCATGGTAAAAGGGTTACAACCATTTTACAATTATCTTTATTTTTGAATGATCTGTTAAAGGAGTATCTAAACGACTACACATACCCAACATAGTGTTGATAAACATGGTCACTGATTCTCCAGGTTTCTGCTTGTGGTTCTTGATCTCGTCTAAGAGATCAGTTTGGAAAGAATAAGGCAGAAAATCGGATTTTAGTTTCTGAGCCAAACCAGTCCAAGTGGTAAAGCTACCACGGTTGTTCATAAACCACGTAAAAGCATGGCCTGTAAATAATTCGGCAGAAGCCGAAAAAATATCTTCCTCACTCACACCTCTCGAAACACGAAGACATTCTACCCTATCTAAAAATGAAATTACTTGGTCATAATGACCTTCACCAGAAAACGAAACTCCCCACTTATGTACCTGCACAGGCTTGGGATGTAACAAGGAATTAGAGGCTTGAACCGAAGAAACAGGAGTGGACGTGGCTAGAGGATTTACTCGAGAATCGAGTTCACCTTCTAGATTGAAAATCCTAATGGACATAGAGCGTTTGTAAAGTTGTTGCTCCTCATCTGAGCAACATAATAAGTGGACACGATCAGAGATATGAGCAAAACGTGAAATGTATCTAGAATACATGCTATCATGGACCGTCCCTCTAAAATTATTTATCTTTTGCGTAAGATCGTCTAGTGTCTCATTTATTCCCTGTTGTTGTTCCAGGAAAGGAATAGCTGCAGCTGAAATTTGTCGGAAACTCCTATTTCCTTGCTCTTGTTTAAGATCACCACGCAATAGACTGCGTTTTTTATCACATTTAGCGGATTCTTCAACCTTTATTTCCCTTATCCTCAGCTCATAATCTACCTCCTTAACTAACAAATGCTCTGGCTGAAAGGTACACATGGTGATAGGAAAAATTTAGTAACAATAAACCCAACCCAACAACGACAAACCGAACCCAACCCAACAAACTAACGACCCACTTAACCGACAATCTACTAAACAAGCTGCTCAACCGACGAGCTGCTAAACTAACGACCTAACAAACCGACAAACCAAATATAACCGAGATATATATTTGGGGTAGATATTTAAAATAATTTAAGTAAATGTTTAAACGAAAATGTATATAAAAAAAATGAAAACTTTATAAGTTATATATAGGTATAGAGTGCAATAACTTAGCAAAACTAAAGTATATTACGGCTGCACCTAGATATCAAAACAAATCAATCAAAATTTTTCAAAATAAATACCCAGGCATCACCAAACCGACCAGACCGAAATGTCAATCAATATACCTGTTCAAATATTATCCTACTCAAGATTTACAATTATTATTTTAAATAAATTAAAATAGTACCAATACAGCAATATAAGTGCACTAGTTTATTTTTTCAAGTAACGTACAAAAAGAAACCAAAAATATCTCTATATAATTACAAAATATGCAAAAATGGACCAGAAAGATACTTACTAGAAAAATTTACAATAAGCAACAAAATAAAAGGTACTGTCTTACTGAAAACTGGGCTCCACGTTGGCGAGCGCCAATTGTAACAAAAATGTGGTTGTGTTGTGGCAGAATAGATATAACTTTAAAGGGATAGTTACTTAGTTATGACAGGTTCCTCAAACTAGGCTAGCTGGAAATTTAAGAAACTAAACAGTAGGGCTCAGGGGAGGATCTGCACTGTATTTGCACGCCCAAAATAAGACGGTACCTAATGAAGTACTGGAGTGTTAGAAACTAAATGAATATAAGGAGTAATGGAAAAAAAGGGAACTACTGACCAAGAAGATATTCAGAAGTAGTGTTGAGCGCCAGGGAAGGATTTTTATAAATTCTTCTCCAAGTGACCTATATTGCTGCACCTAAATAATATTTCCAATATATACTAAAAAATGGTAGGATAATAAAACATATATTTATGTACAACCAAATTTAATGAAATATGAATACCTATACCTCTATATACAAATTTATACACTAGCTAACCAGTACCTGTCGTACTAGAAGGATACGCTCCTGTCGACAATGAGATTTACAGAAAAAAATAGAACACAAAAATTTAATTAATTATATCAAGACAGTTATTTGAAATTACAAGTTATTTACCTAAACAAAAATATTGTATTGATATTGACCACAGTATTGGCTAACAATCCCGTATCTGACCTAAAGTGATAAACCTGAGTACAATATCTAATAACTGAAATAAAGGTTATGAAATAAGGGAATAAACACCTAGATATTGTATACAACACCTTTACACCATGGTTTATAACTTTCAGACTATTTTAAATGAATGATGTGAACGGTGAAAGGTAAAATTTGTTGAAAAATATTAAATATTAGACAGTTAATAAATTTTAGCAAAGTGATTAAGGTTATTAAGTTTATTTATTTCAGTTATTAAAACTATTAAAGTTGAAAGATATTATTGAACAAAAATTGAAAACGTAAGTTTTACTATAAAACCTGTTGCTTCTACAAGTGAGAGCTGGTTTCTTCTCCAAAATCCTGCTAGATGAATGGTTGGAGATCCAAGTTATCCTCCAATCTTCCCCAAACCTGGGGGTACTGTCATCCACAAGGAGGTACGCTTCTATGACTGGCAAATCAACATATATTCCATAAAAATAACAAAATCTCCCAAAATTTCCCAAAATTATTTTATTCCATTTCCAAAAAAAAAACAAAAGCTGTGACTTGACTTAATCTCCTACTTCTCCTTCTCCACCAGTGGCTAAAAAAACAAACCATGATCAGCTGGTTGGCCTTGAGCATATATGAAACAGGGCTCTACAAAAAGGTGTATCACTTTATCACAACTTGACAAAGAAAAAATCTAAGTAAAAATGAGGTTTGATGTACATGCTTAAGTTCATTGACCTTGATTATCCTTGACTGGAAAAAACTTTTATACGAATGTAAGAAAGTATTTGGACAAGTAAATGGGGATCTTGTAATCAAAGATTACACTCTGGAGTTATTTAAAGGAGAGAATGAGCTTATCATTGATTTCAAACTTGTGGAGTGAAAATGTAATTCTTGGAATTTTTTTGATCTGTAGAACGTAGATTAGAAGTAGGTATTGAAACTGTGATAACTGAAGAATAGCAATGTTTTCAATATAATCTAAACATGGTATTAGAAATGATTTAGACAGTTATTTTTTTTCACGGAAAAGAAATGAAAAACCATAGCTATGTGACATTCATACATACCCATTGCTTTCCAAAAACGGAGTTGAAAAATAAAAACTCTTCTCTTGAAACACTCCACACTACAAAACCAAAACAAAACTTCCTCCAACGTAAATTACTCTTCTTATAAATTAATATGTCAACCAAATTTCTATTTCTTATGCAATGGCCACCGGCTGAGATTGAACTGTTGCCTTACCAAAAGCCGAAAACTAAGTGACGGACCGCTGCGGTTGCCGAAATGACAAACACGCCAGCCGGATGCCGGCATCGCCAGGCGAACCAACTTATAAAACTTGAATTTCCCAAAAGTTACAAACATGATCCAAATAGTAAAAATCTAGGCAATACCTACTACACGCTGAAGTATATTTGGTTGCATACTTATTGGGAGTTGCTTTTCCTAATAAATATTTTGAAATGCATATTATAAAGTGACGATGAGTATCACTCAACGTTACAGGTGTTTCTAAATAAGTGCGACAATCTTTAAGGGGTAATTCTGCATGAAAAAATAATGATCGGTTACTTGATAAAGCTATGTCCGCAAATGCTTGCAAATATAAAATTCTTTTGCCAAAAGATCATTATTTTTTCATGCAGAAATTACCCCTTAAAGTTTGTCGCACTTATATTTAGAAACACCTGTATCGATAAAGAACATGGCTAGTTGTTAATGTCCTTTACTTTTTTATTATCCAACGTAAGCGAATGAATAAAAAAACAGAATGTTAATAAAACCTGGAGCTATAGTTAGGCTTAAATTTAAATATTTTATAAAGGCTAGAATATTCCACAGGGTGTTGTGAAAATTGAGAAAAAAAAAACCAGTTTGATTGGTACATCCGGTATAAAATGAAAATTTACCTGTCTATTAACAATATTATCATAGCTATATTGTTAAAGAATAAGGCTGTTACATATTAAATAAATTACTTAAATCGGACAACAGGTTTGGGAGATACGAGACATCAAAAATTACCCATTTTTTTGGGGTGCCCGTTTTTCGCGCCGGTGAGTGTAGATTAAATTAGAAGTTCATTGTAAAAAAAGAAGTAAACAAAAACACGAGAAAAATGAATTTATATAAGTAAATAGGTAAGTAAATATTATAGATTAAAATAAGTACAGAAAATATATAACTATAGAGATATATAATCACTTATTGTACCTTCATTTAAGGCTAACTTTAAAAGGAAAGCAGATCTGCTATTATTCATGTTTAAAAACAAAAGGCACACAAAACACTAAGTACGATTAGGACCGCGACTCTACAACAGATAAATGTCTGGAAACCGTTACACAGGGTTGCCAAAAAACGGAAGTCACACCGAGCGGTGCGGTATACGGAAGACGCTACGCGTTGTGTACATAACCTGTATAGTAGCACGGGAGCGACACTAGCGCTGGTGATATACCGTCGAACTAAAATCTAATTTTATGAGTATGTTAGATACGATATGACTTCCAGCGAAATTTTTAATATAAGCCTTCTGATACCATCTAGTAGCCAAATTCGTAAAAATATAGGCAAAACGTTGTGACTTCCGAAATCGGAAGTCATAACGGTATATATGAAGTAACAACGTATTACGAGAATCTACTTTGGAAGTCACATGGATACATGTATCAATATATATATATATATATATATATATATATATATATATTGCAAGGTATGCGACCGTTAATTTAAATTTAAAGGTATTCAGCTAGTGAATTCAGAGGTTGAATCGGTCAATTTAGTTGGCAATTAAATAAAGAAGTCAACTACTTCATTGATATATTGAAAACGTTTCGCTTTACAATTTCGAAAGCTTCATCAGTTCACTACAAATAAAGGATGAAGTCTATAAGTATAAATAACCTTAACAAAAGTGATATAATACTTACAAAGCAATTTGTAGTATGTTTAAGATGTTAAAACAAAAATTCTACAGATACTACTCATTCTATAACAACAACTTAACGATACACTGCGGAAAAATACACCATGTATTAATGTTCATTGGCTATTTATTTAATTCGGTGATTTGAATCTCACTGAAGCCTTCATTTGTAGTTGATCACCGTTAGACGAATTAGCGGCAAATGAGATGTTATTTTTCCCTATGCCAAATCCACCCACTGGCCGACGACACGCATGTTTGTAAGATTTATGGCTCAAGCCCTTGAGTAAGAGGTAGAATATTGACTTAACTTATACAGGGGTGTTAGAGAAATTTTTTGTTCGAAGGGTAGAATAATGTGGCAGAATTATTTGAAGCTTTAAATCTCGGAATATGGGTTGTGTTGATTTGTTTGTTATGTAAGATAGGATTTATTATGGCAGAATTATTTGAATCTTTGCATCTCAGAATATGGGTTATGTGGGTTATAAAAATATATATATATATATATATATATATATATATATATATATATATATATATATATATATATATATATATATATATATATATATTTATATATATATATATATAAAAAAAGTACTGAGATAACAGCTGGGAAAACCCTGGTACTGAGGAAGCAATGAAAGACTGGTGCTTCAAAGTGAGTGCCTTTTATTTTGGTCAAGCTTTCGCCTATTGTTTTTAGGCTTCTTCAGGACTTGCTACAAAGAAGAACATTCTTTACAAATATGCTTAAAGATAGAACAAGCAATTCTTACCGAAATAGGTGCACTAGTGCTCAGTGAAAATAAGAATACACCTTTTACTTTGCCTTTTTTGTGTATACATAAGTAATACAGATATTTTTGTTGTTATTATTTAGCTAATAAAACCAGATATCGAAAGTGAGTCAGATCCTCCCTATTCAACCTAATCCATTGTAAGAAAATTTGGACAAGTGTCGTTAGAAGTTGATTTTTTTATTTACAAAATGACACCTATCGATCCATCGATTGTCAACGTCGTCTTCCGTTTTTTTTACGTCTGACTGACACATAGAAGATTTGTTTAGAGATTTCGAGAGAAGAGACTCGTAACATCAAACAACCATTCGACTGTCACTATTCGAACAGCTGTCTGAAATCACTTCTTCTCTTTTCCATGATGTAATTGTGGTGAGCTTCTGATTAAGAACCTCCCACCCAACCAATTGCAAAGGATGGATCAAAGGTGAAAGAATGCAATGAAAATCGTTAGAATGACCGACAGCTCAGTTGTCACTTGTTGAACTGTCGTTCGAATCCAACGATACCACTAAACCGGAATGTAGTGGTGATCTTTGAAATGTAAAGAAAATTATTATGGTTGTTACAATAGATTTGCCATTAAAACACATGTTTTTGGTGGAGAACGTAGAGACGATCAACACTCCAACTGTCACTTGTTGAAATGCCGGCTCCTCACCCGTTCCCTTTGTCTTCTACGTCAAGTTATTAAAAATATTATGGATAGGGAATCTCCCACTCAGACCCGCCATCCGGTTCACTTACAGGAAACGACTATTCTTTATAAAATGTGAAGTACAAAATGTAAAACGTAATACTTATTAAAATTGTAAATTTAAAGTGGTCGAAATTTGGACATTAGAATTAGATAATATTTTCTTTATAAACAAGTTAGAAATTGAAGGATTGACTTTATACATTTAAAAGGGTAAAAATGAAAAACATCAAAAGGACACAAATATGTAGTAAAAAATAGACGTAGAAACAAAAATACATTGAATTTATTGTAAGTGAAGGTCACTCACATAAGACTGTGGTAATTTCTTTCGTTTTGTGAAATTTTGCTGTAGTAATAAAGTATAAAGAGTACTTAAATGTTCAACATCTTTTTTATGGTTTATCGCGTTAGCACAGTTGTTAATGTAGCACATTTCTAAGAATTTACGATGAAAGTCTTTATCTGCCCTATCCAAGATTACGACATCGTCGTAAAGAACCCTATGGTCATTTTCGGAGACATGGATACTTAGGCTCGTAGCTTGTGGTTTGTGTCTACAATCACTTTTGTGGAGCGCTAATCTTTTGCTCAATCGTTGACTTGTTTGACCGATATATATTTTTCCGCACTCACATGGCAAACCATAAACGACATTGCTACATTTAGATGTTGGGGTGCGATCTTTAAGCTTAGAAAAAAATGTATTAAGCTTTCTGTTGTTATAATTCGCTATCTTTATGTTGAAGTCACTAAACAGTCTTGTGAGTGGCTTTGTTAAGTTGTGTATATAGGGTAGTACACCATATTTTGTGGTGTTCCCTAAATTTGTGTCATTATGATTGTTAACATTGTTTACTGTCTCATTTCTTAACTCGTTGGAATATAACAATTTTTTGAGCAATTTTGATGGATAACAGTTCTCTATTAAAGTGTCAAACAAAAGTTTTAGGTTTTTTTCTTTGAAACTTAAATGTGATATCTTAAATATTCTATTTTTCATTCCTATTATAGTGTTGATTTTTTGTTTCATAGGATGGTAAGAATGAAACGGAATGAGTCTACCTGAATTGGTGTCCTTACGATACCAATCCAGGCAGATGATGTTATTATCTGTTCTAACTACTCTAGTGTCTAGGAAAGGGACAGATGAGTCTGAATCCTCCTCCTCCACCGTAAACTGTAAGTGAGTGTTACAAGAATTAAATATGCCAAGTGTGCTTTGTACTTCATTACGTGGTACTGCGGTGATTAGATCATCGACATATTGATATAAAAATGGAAATTCGAACTGTACGTTTTGATGTACAAAGTAAAGCAATTTATTCATGACAATTTCGGCCAGTATAGGAGAAGCAGACCCACCCATCGGTAAACCCATTTTTTGTTGATAAAATTGATCTTGGAACGAGAAAAAAGTGTGATTATATAAAAAGGTTATGATATCCATAAACATTTGTTTAGGGATACTACAATTAGGTTGTACAAGATAAAAATGCTCTTCTATTATTGTTTTTATTAGTTGAAGGGGTATATTCGTAAACAACGAAACTACATCAAAAGACACTACTACAAAACCATCCGGTACTACTTTGTTATTAATTTTTTCAGCGAATTCAAATGTATCTTTAATCCGAAACTTGTTGAAAGACTCAAAAGACGTGGAAAGTATATCTGCGACCATTTTAGCGAGGGGTTGTGTTGATGCTTTTACACATGATACTATTGGCCTTAAAGGTACATCAGGTTTGTGGATTTTTGGCAAACCATAAAATTTAGGAATTATACCATTGTACGTGGTAATCGCTTTAGCGGTTTGTTCAGAGATATACTTTCTTGTCTTCAGTCCTGCAACCAGCTTGTTACATCCGTTCTCCATTCGCAGAGTCGGGTCTCTATCGATCAGTGAATACGTATTCTGGCCGTTTAATAGTTCAAGTGATTTTTCATTATAAGCTGATTTCTCCATAATCACGGTGACATTACCTTCGTCTGATTTTGTGACAAGTAAGTTTGGATTATTTTTAAGAAAGATTCTGGTTCCTTTTTTTATTCGAGACGAAGGAGCACTAACTTTTTTGTTAAAATGGATAAAATTAGTAATATAATTAGTGGCTTGACTTCTAACAAGATTCCTATGATTTTCAGGGATCCATGATATGATATTCTCAAACTCACTTAGGAGCTTGAAATTATCTACATCTCTAGGACAGGATTGTAAGCTAAATTTTGGACCCAATGCTAGGAATCCTAAAATCTGTGGTGGTATTTGAGTGTTCATAATATTTTTTACCCATTTTTTGTTAGTACTACTGTAGTGATTATTTTTAATTTTAACTAAATTTTTTAACTTTTTGATGTTGGTATTTTTAATTTTGTTATAGATTTTTTTATAAGCCTGTTGTTGTCTGAATAGAAATTCGTCAAGAATATCAGGTGGTAGTACTCTTGCCAAATCACTTATACATTGATCGATATTCATCTCTAACTTTGAAACATATAAAACAGTGCCACTAATTGTAATTTGTTGTAGTTTGTTATTTACCTTTTATGTCAATTCTTCAATTTTCGGTATATTGTGTGAGTCAAGGTGTTGTGGTGTGGTCCAAATAGTCTTCGTATTGTTCTTAATGAAGGTCGGTGTTACTTCGTTTCGTTTGCATTCCAATAAAAAGATCTTTCTATTAATCTGAGAGGCCAGTTTCCTTTGGGTATTAGCTAATTTTTTCATCAAGGTAAAAGCATGTGTTCCAAATTGTGTCTTCATTCGGTCGAAGAATGTTCCCATGTTGAATAATATATATAAAAACGTCCAAGGAGTAATTGGGTTACTAGTAAATAAAAAAGTACTGAGATAACAGCTGGGAAAACCCTGGTACTGAGGAAGCAATGAAAGACTGGTGCTTCAAAGTGAGTGCCTTTTATTTTGGTCAAGCTTTCGCCTATTGTTTTTAGGCTTCTTCAGGACTTGCTACAAAGAAGAACATTCTTTACAAATATGCTAAAGATAGAACAAGCAATTCTTACCGAAATAGGTGCACTAGTGCTCAGTGAAAATAAGAATACACCTTTTACCTTGCCTTTTTTGTGTATACATAAGTAATACAGATATTTTTGTTGTTATTATTTAGCTAATAAAACCAGATATCGAAACTGAGTCAGATCCTCCCTATTCAACCTAATCCATTGTAAGAAAATTTGGACAAGTGTCGTTAGAAGTTGATTTTTTTATTTACAAAATGACACCTATCGATCCATCGATTGTCAACGTCGTCTTCCGTTTTTTTTACGTCTGACTGACACATAGAAGATTTGTTTAGAGATTTCGAGAGAAGAGACTCGTAACATCAAACAACCATTCGACTGTCACTATTCGAACAGCTGTCTGAAATCACTTCTTCTCTTTTCCATGATGTAATTGTGGTGAGCTTCTGATTAAGAACCTCCCACCCAACCAATTGCAAAGGATGGATCAAAGGTGAAAGAATGCTATGAAAATCGTTAGAATGGCCGACAGCTCAGTTGTCACTTGTTGAACTGTCGTTCGAATCGAACGATACCACTAAACCGGAAGGTAGTGGTGATCTTTGAAATGTAAAGAAAATTATTATGGTTCTTACAATAGATTTGCCATTAAAACACATGTTTTTGGTGGAGAACGTAGAGACGATCAACACTCCAACTGTCACTTGTTGAAATGCCGGCTCCTCACCCGTTCCCTGTGTCTTCTACGTCAAGTTATTAAAAATATTATGGATAGGGAATCTCCCACTCAGACCCGCCACCCGGTTCACTTACAGGAAACGACTATTCTTTATAAAATGTGGAGTACAAAATGTAAAACGTAATACTTATTAAAATTGTAAATTTAAAGTGGTCGAAATTTGGACATTAGAATTAGATAATATTTTCTTTATAAACAAGTTAGAAATTGAAGGATTGACTTTATACATTTAAAAGGGTAAAAATGAAAAACATCAAAAGGACACAAATATGTAGTAAAAAATAGACGTAGAAACAAAAATACATTGAATTTATTGTAAGTGAAGGCCACTCACATAAGACTGTTGTAATTTCTTTCGTTTTGTGAAATTTTGCTGTAGTAATAAAGTATAAATACTACTTAAATGTTCAACATCTTTTTTATGGTTTATCGCGTTAGCACAGTTGTTAATGTAGCACATTTCTAAGAATTTACGATGAAAGTCTTTATCTGCCCTATCCAAGATTACGACATCGTCGTAAAGAACCCTATGGTCATTTTCGGAGACATGGATACTTAGGTTCGTAGCTTGTGGTTTGTGTCTACAATCACTTTTGTGGAGCGCTAATCTTTTGCTAAATCGTTGACTTGTTTGACCGATATATATTTTTCCGCACTCACATGGCAAACCATAAACGACATTGCTACATTTAGATGTTGGGGTGCAATCTTTAAGCTTAGAAAAAAATGTATTAAACTTTCTGTTGTTATAATTCGCTATCTTTATGTTGAAGTCACTAAACAGTCTTGTGAGTGGCTTTGTTAAGTTGTGTATATAGGGTAGTACACCATATTTTGTGGTGTTCTCTAAATTTGTGTCATTTGCTAACGCGATAAACCATAAAAAGATGTTGAACATTTAAGTACTATTTATACTTTATTACTAGAGCAAAATTTCACAAAACGAAAGAAATTACCACAGTCTTATGTGAGTGACCTTCACTTACAATAAATTCAATGTATTTTTGTTTCTACGTCTATTTTTTACTACATATTTGTGTCCTTTTGATGTTTTTCATTTTTACCCTTTTAAATGTATAAAGTCAATCCTTCAATTTCTAACTTGTTTATAAAGAAAATATTATCTAATCCTAATGTCCAAATTTCGACCACTTTAAATTTACCATTTTAATAAGTATTACGTTTTACATTTTGTACTCCACATTTTATAAAGAATAGTCGTTTCCTGTAAGTGAACCGGGTGGCGGGTCTGAGTGGGAGATTCCCTATCCATAATATTTTTAATAACTTGACGTAGAAGACACAGGGAACGGGTGAGGAGCCGGCATTTCAACAAGTGACAGTTGGAGTGTTGATCGTCTCTACGTTCTCCACCAAAAACATGTGTTTTAATGGCAAATCTATTGTAAGAACCATAATAGTTTTCTTTACATTTCAAAGATCACCACTACCTTCCGGTTTAGTGGTATCGTTGGATTCGAACGACAGTTCAACAAGTGACAACTGAGCTGTCGGCCATTCCAACGATTTTCATTGCATTCTTTCACCTTTGATCCATCCTTTGCAATTGGTTGGGTGGGAGGTTCTTAATCAGAAGCTCACCACAATTACATCATGGAAAAGAGAAGAAGTGATTTCAGACAGCTGTTCGAATAGTGACAGTCGAATGGTTGTTTGATGTTACGAGTCTCTTCTCTCGAAATCTCTAAACAAATCTTCTATGTGTCAGTCAGACGTAAAAAAAACGGAAGACGACGTTGACAATCGATGGATCGATAGGTGTCATTTTGTAAATAAAAAAATCAACTTCTAACGACACTTGTCCAAATTTTCTTACAATGGATTAGGTTGAATAGGGAGGATCTGACTCAGTTTCGATATCTCGTTTTATTAGCTAAATAATAACAACAAAAATATCTGTATTACTTATGTATACACAAAAAAGGCAAGGTAAAAGATGTATTCTTATTTTCACTGAGCACTAGTGCAACTATTTCGGTAAGAATTGCTTGTTCTATCTTTAGCATATTTGTAAAGAATGTTCTTCTTTGTAGCAAGTCCTGAAGAAGCCTAAAAACAATAGGCGAAAGCTTGACCAAAATAAAAGGCACTCACTTTGAAGCACCAGTCTTTCATTGCTTCCTCAGTACCAGGGTTTTCCCAGCTGTTATCTCAGTACTTTTTTATTTACTAGTAACCCAATTACTCCTTGGACGTTTTTATATATATTATTAAACATGGGAACATTCTTCGACCGAATGAAGACACAATTTGGAACACATGCTTTTACCTTGATGAAAAAATTAGCTAATACCCAAAGGAAACTGGCCTCTCAGATTAATAGAAAGATCTTTTTATTGGAATGCAAACGAAACGAAGTAACACCGACCTTCATTAAGAACAATACGAAGACTATTTGGACCACACCACAACACCTTGACTCAAACAATATAACGAAAATTGAAGGATTGACACAACAAGTAAATAACAAACTACAACAAATTACAATTAGTGACACTGTTTTATATGTTTCAAAGTTAGAGATGAATATCGATCAATGTATAAGTGATTTGGCAAGAGTACTACCACCTGATATTCTTGACGAATTTCTATTCAGACAACAACAGGCTTATAAAAAAATCTTTAACAAAATTAAAAATACCAACATCAACAAGTTAAAAAATTTAGTTAAAATTAAAAATAATCACTACAGTAGTACTAACAAAAAATGGGTAAAAAATATTACGAACACTCAAATACCACCACAGATTTTAGGATTCCTAGCATTGGGTCCAACATTTAGCTTACAATCCTGTCCTAGAAATGTAGATATCTTCAAGCTCCTAAGTGAGGTTGAGAATATCATATCATGGATCCCTGAAAATCATAGGAATCTTGTTAGAAGTCAAGCCACTAATTATATTACTAATTTTATCCATTTTAACAAAAAAGTTAGTGCTCCTTCGTCTCGAATAGAAAAAGAAACCAGAATCTTTCTTAAAAATAATCCAAGCTTACTTGTCACAAAATCAGACAAAGGTAATGTCACCGTGATTATGGAGAAATCAGCTTATAATGAAAAATCACTTGAACTATTAAATGACCAGAATACGTATACACTTATCGATAGAGACCCGACTCTACGAATGGAGAACGGATGTAACAAGCTGGTTGCAGGACTGAAGACAAGAAAGTATATCTCTGAACAAACCGCTAAAGCGATTACCACGTACAATGGTATAATTCCTAAATTTTATGGTTTGCCAAAAATCCACAAACCTGATGTACCTTTAAGGCCAATAGTATCATGTGTAAAAGCATCAACACAACCCCTCGCTAAATTGTCGCAGATATACTTTCCACGTCTTTTGAGTCTTTCAACAAGTTTCGGATTAAAGATACATTTGAATTCGCTGAAAAAATTAATAACAAAGTAGTACCGGATGGTTTTGTAGTAGTGTCTTTTGATGTAGTTTCGTTGTTTACGAATATACCCCTTCAACTAATAAAAACAATAATAGAAGAGCATTTTGATCTTGTACAACCTAATTGTAGTATCCCTAAACAAATGTTTATGGATATCATAACCTTTTTATATAATCACACTTTTTTCTCGTTCCAAGATCAATTTTATCAACAAAAAATGGGTTTACCGATGGGTGGGTCTGCTTCTCCTATACTGGCCGAAATTGTCATGAATAAACTGCTTTACTTTGTACATCAAAACGTACAGTTCGAATTTCCATTTTTATATCAATATGCCGATGATCTAATCACCGCAGTACCACGTAATGAAGTACAAAGCACACTTGGCATATTTAGTTCTTATAACACTCACTTACAGTTTACGGTGGAGGAGGAGGATTCAGACTCATCTGTCCCTTTCCTAGACACTAGAGTAGTTAGAACAGATATTAACATCATCTGCCTGGATTGGTATCGTAAGGACGGCAATTCAGGTAGACTCATTCCGTTTCATTCTTACCATCCTATGAAACAAAACATCAACACTATAATAGGAATGAAAAATAGAATATTTAAGATATCACACTTAAGTTTCAAAGAAAAAACCTAAAACTTTTGTTTGACACTTTAATAGAGAACTGTTATCCATCAAAATTGCTCAAAAAATTGTTATATTCCAACGAGTTAAGAAATGAGACAGTAAACAATGTTAACAATCATAATGACACAAATTTAGAGAACACCACAAAATATGGTGTACTACCCTATATACACAACTTAACAAAGCCACTCACAAGACTGTTTAGTGACTTCAACATAAAGATAGCGAATTATAACAACAGAAATCTTAATACATTTTTTTCTAAGCTTAAAGATCGCACCCCAACATCTAAATGTAGCAATGTCGTTTATGGTTTGCCATGTGAGTGCGGAAAAATATATATCGGTCAAACAAGTCAACGATTGAGCAAAAGATTAGCGCTCCACAAAAGTGATTGTAGACACAAACCACAAGCTACGAGCCTAAGTATCCATGTCTCCGAAAATGACCATAGGGTTCTTTACGACGATGTCGTAATCTTGGATAGGGCAGAAAAAGACTTTCATCGTAAATTCTAAGAAATGTGCTACATTAACAACTGTGCTAACGCGATAAACCATAAAAAAGATGTTGAACATTTAAGTACTATTTATACTTTATTACTACAGCAAAATTTCACAAAACGAAAGAAATTACCACAGTCTTATGTGAGTGACCTTCACTTACAATAAATTCAATGTATTTTTGTTTCTACGTCCATTTTTTACTACATATTTGTGTCCTTTTGATGTTTTTCATTTTTACCCTTTTAAATGTATAAAGTCAATCCTTCAATTTCTAACTTGTTTATATAGAAAATATTATCTAATTCTAATGTCCAAATTTCGACCACTTTAAATTTACAATTTTAATTAGTATTACGTTTTACATTTTCTACTCCACATTTTATAAAGAATAGTCGTTTCCTGTAAGTGAACCGGGTGGCGGGTCTGAGTGGGAGATTCCCTATCCATAGTATTTTTAATAACTTGACGTAGAAGACACAATGAACGGGTGAGGAGCCGGCATTTCAACAAGTGACAGTTGGAGTGTTGATCGTCTCTACGTTCTCCACCAAAAACATGTGTTTTAATGGCAAATCTATTGTAAGAAGCATAATAATTTTCTTTACATTTCAAAGATCACCACTACCTTCCGGTTTAGTGGTATCGTTGGATTCGAACGACAGTTCAACAAGTGACAACTGAGCTGTCGGCCATTCTAACGATTTTCATTGCATTCTTTCACCTTTGATCCATCCTTTGCAATTGGTTGGGTGGGAGGTTCTTAATCAGAAGCTCACCACAATTACATCATGGAAAAGAGAAGAAGTGATTTCAGACAGCTGTTCGAATAGTGACAGTCGAATGGTTGTTTGATGTTACGAGTCTCTTCTCTCGAAATCTTTAACAAATTTTCTATGTGTCAGTCAGACGTAAAAAAAAAAACGGAAGACGACGTTGACAATCGATGGATCGATAGGTGTCATTTTGTAAAAAAAAAAATCAACTTCTAACGACACTTGTCCAAATTTTCTTACAATGGATTAGGTTGAATAGGGAGGATCTGACTCAGTTTCGATATCTGGTTTTATTAGCTAAATAATAACAACAAAAATATCTGTATTACTTATGTATACACAAAAAAGGCAAGGTAAAAGATGTATTCTTATTTTCACTGAGCACTAGTGCACCTATTTCGGTAAGAATTGCTTGTTCTATCTTTAAGCATATTTGTAAAGAATGTTGTTCTTTGTAGCAAGTCCTGAAGAAGCCTAAAAACAATAGGCGAAAGCTTGACCAAAATAAAAGGCACTCACTTTGAAGCACCAGTCTTTCATTGCTTCCTCAGTACCAAGGTTTTCCCAGCTGTTATCTCAGTACTTTTTTATTTACTAGTAACCCAATTACTCCTTGGACGTTTTTATATATATTATTCAACATGGGAACATTCTTCGACCGAATGAAAACACAATTTGGAACACATGCTTTTACCTTGATGAAAAAATTAGCTAATATCCAAAGGAAACTGGCCTCTCAGATTAATAGAAAGATCTTTTTATTGGAATGCAAACGAAACGAAGTAACACCGACCTTCATTAAGAACAATACGAAGACTATTTGGACCACACAACAACACCTTGACTCAAACAATATAACGAAAATTGAAGGATTGACACAACAAGTAAATAACAAACTACAACAAATTACAATTAGTGACACTGTTTTATATGTTTCAAAGTTAGAGTTGAATATAGATCAATGTCTAAGTGATTTGGCAAGAGTACTACCACCTGATATTCTTGACGAATTTCTATTCAGACAACAACAGGCTTATAAAAAAATCTTGAACAAAATTAAAAATACCAACATCAACAAGTTAAAAAATTTAGTTAAAATTAAAAATAATCACTACAGTAGTACTAACAAAAAATGGGTAAAAAATATTACGAACACTCAAATACCACCACAGATTTTAGGATTCCTAGCATTGGGTCCAACATTTAGCTTACAATCCTGTCCTAGAGATGTAGATATCTTCAAGCTCCTAAGTGAGGTTGAGAATATCATATCATGGATCCCTGAAAATCATAGGAACCTTGTTAGAAGTCAAGCCACTAATTATATTACTAATTTTATCCATTTTAACAAAAAAGTTAGTGCTCCTTCGTCTCGAATAAAAAAAGAAATCAGAAACTTTCTTAAAAATAATCCAAACTTTCTTTTCACAAAATCAGACAAAGGTAATGTCAACGTGATTATGGAGAGATCAGCTTATAATGAAATATCACTTGAACTATTAAACGGCCAGAATACGTATACACTGATCGATAGAGACCCGACTCTACGAATGGAGAACGGATGTAAGAAGCTGGTTGCAGGACTGAAGACAAGAAAGTATATCTCTGAACAAACCGCTAAAGCGATTACCACGTACAATGGTATAATTCCTAAATTTTATGGTTTGCCAAAAATCCACAAACCTGATGTACCTTTAAGGCCAATAGTATCATGTGTAAAAGCATCAACACAACCCCTCGCTAAAATGGTCGCAGATATACTTTCCACGTCTTTTGAGTCTTTCAACAAGTTTCGGATTAAAGATACATTTGAATTCGCTGAAAAAATTAATAACAAAGTAGTACCGGATGGTTTTGTAGTAGTGTCTTTTGATGTAGTTTCGTTGTTTACGAATATACCCCTTCAACTAATAAAAACAATAATAGAAGAGCATTTTGATCTTGTACAACCTAATTGTAGTATCCCTAAACAAATGTTTATGGATATCATAACCTTTTTATATAATCACACTTTTTTCTCGTTCCAAGATCAATTTTATCAACAAAAAATGGGTTTACCGGTGGGTGGGTCTGCTTCTCCTATACTGGCCGAAATTGTCATGAATAAACTGCTTTACTTTGTACATCAAAACGTACAGTTCGAATTTCCATTTTTATATCAATATGTCGATGATCTAATCACCGCAGTACCACGTAATGAAGTACAAAGCACACTTGGCATATTTAATTCTTATAACACTCACTTACAGTTTACGGTGGAGGAGGAGGATTCAGACTCATCTGTCCCTTTCCTAGACACTAGAGTATTTAGAAGAGATAATAACATCATCTGCCTGTATTGGTATCGTAAGGACACCAATTCAGGTAGACTCATTCCGTTTCATTCTTACCATCCTATGAAACAAAAAATCAACACTATAATAGGAATGAAAAAGAGAATATTTAAGATATCACACTTAAGTTTCAAAGAAAAAAACCTAAAACTTTTGTTTGACACTTTAATAGAGAACTGTTATCCATCAAAATTGCTCAAAAAATTGTTATATTCCAACGAGTTAAGAAATGAGACAGTAAACAATGTTAACAATCATAATGACACAAATTTAGAGAACACATAGCAAAATGACCATAGGGTTCTTTACGACGATGTCGTAATCTTGGATAGGGCAGATAAAGACTTTCATCGTAAATTCTTAGAAATGTGCTACATTAACAACTGTGCTAACGCGATAAACCATAAAAGAGATGTTGAACATTTAAGTACTATTTATACTTTATTACTACAGCAAAATTTCACAAAACGAAAGAAATTACCACAGTCTTATGTGAGTGACCTTCACTTACAATAAATTCAATGTATTTTTGTTTCTACGTCTATTTTTTACTACATATTTGTGTCCTTTTGATGTTTTTCATTTTTACCCTTTTAAATGTATAAAGTCAATCCTTCAATTTCTAACTTGTTTATAAAGAAAATATTATCTAATTCTAATGTCCAAATTTCGACCACTTTAAATTTACAATTTTAATAAGTATTACGTTTTACATTTTGTACTCCACATTTTATAAAGAATAGTCATTTCCTGTAAGTGAACCGGATGGCGGGTCTGAGTGGGAGATTCCCTATCCATAATATTTTTAATAACTTGACGTAGAAGACACAGGGAACGGGTGAGGAGCCGGCATTTCAACAAGTGACAGTTGGAGTGTTGATCGTCTCTACGTTCTCCACCAAAAACATGTGTTTTAATGGCAAATCTATTGTAAGAACCATAATAATTTTCTTTACAATTCAAAGATCACCACTACCTTTCGGTTTAGTGGTATCGTTGGATTCGAACGACAGTTCAACAAGTGACAACTGAGCTGTCGGCCATTCTAACGATTTTCATTGCATTCTTTCACCTTTGATCCATCCTTTGCAATTGGTTGGGTGGGAGGTTCTTAATCAGAAGCTCACCACAATTACATCATGGAAAAGAGAAGAAGTGATTTCAGACAGCTGTTCGAATAGTGACAGTCGAATGGTTGTTTGATGTTACGAGTCTCTTCTCTCGAAATCTCTAAACAAATCTTCTATGTGTCAGTCAGACGTAAAAAAAACGGAAGACGACGTTGACAATCGATGGATCGATAGGTGTCATTTTGTAAATAAAAAATCAACTTCTAACGACACTTGTCCAAATTTTCTTACAATGGATTAGGTTGAATAGGGAGGATCTGACTCAGTTTCGATATCTGGTTTTATTAGCTAAATAATAACAACAAAAATATCTGTATTACTTATGTATACACAAAAAAGGCAAGGTAAAAGATGTATTCTTATTTTCACTGAGCACTAGTGCACCTATTTCGGTAAGAATTGATTGTTCTATCTTTAAGCATATTTGTAAAGAATGTTCTTCTTTGTAGCAAGTCCTGAAGAAGCCTAAAAACAATAGGCGAAAGCTTGACCAAAATAAAAGGCACTCACTTTGAAGCACCAGTCTTTCATTGCTTCCTCAGTACCAGGGTTTTCCCAGCTGTTATCTCAGTACTTTTTTATTTACTAGTAACCCAATTACTCCTTGGACGTTTGTATATATATATATATATATATATATATATATATATATATATATATATATATGAGCCCAGAGAGGTTGAAGAGGGCGAAACACATTTCTAAGAACTAGTGTTTGGATTTTTAATTCTATTCAAAAAATTTTCCCAACCCAAAATGGTGGATGTGTGAATTATTCGTAAGGGGATTTCTCCACATTCTCTATTTCATTTGATTGATATCGTACGAGTGGTCGTTAAACCAATAACTTCTCATCTTTTGTTTTAAACATATGTTTTACTTCAAGTAATTAGGGAATTAAAACTTGAGACTGTCATTTTCAGATTTGGCGTAGATCTACGCTTCTGCTATGTCTTGGTCTCGAATGTTGTTTTTGAGTGGAATGTGTCTAAGGATATTCAACCTCTCATCCTTACCGATGAGCCCAGAGAGGTTGAAGAGGGCGAAACACATTTCTAAGAACTAGTGTTTGGATTTTTAATTCTATTCAAAAAATTTTCCCAACCCAAAATGGTGGATGTGTGAATTATTCGTAAGGGGATTTCTCCACATTCTCTATTTCATTTGATTGATATCGTACGAGTGGTCGTTAAACCAATAACTTCTCATCTTTTGTTTTAAACATATGTTTTACTTCAAGTAATTAGGGAATTAAAACTTGAGACTGTCATTTTCAGATTTGGCGTAGATCTACGCTTCTGCTATGTCTTGGTCTCGAATGTTGTTTTTGAGTGGAATGTGTCTAAGGATATTCAACCTCTCATCCTTACCGATGAGCCCAGAGAGGTTGAAGAGGGCGAAACACATTTCTAAGAACTAGTGTTTGGATTTTTAATTCTATTCATAAAATTTTCCCAACCCAAAATGGTGGATGTGTGAATTATTCGTAAGGGGATTTCTCCACATTCTCTATTTCATTTGATATGTATATATATATATATATATATATATATATATATATATATATATATATATATATATATATATCAAATGAAATTGAGAATGTGGAGAAATCCCCCCTATATATATATATATATATATATATATATATCAAATGAAATAGAGAATGTGGAGAAATCCCCTTTGTGGATTTCTCCACATTCTCTATTTCATTTGATATATATATATATATATATATATATATATATCAAATGAAATAGAGAATGTGGAGAAATCCCCTTACGAATAATTCACACATCCACCATTTTGGGTTAGGAAAATTGGTATATAGCTTCTGCGGGACGTAAAAATAAGATACTTAAGGTCAAAAAATCTTCTTCTTCTTTTTTTCTCAAAATGTTATTTTATTCGGTTTTACAGTGATTTGGTGTTTATTTATACAAATTTCCATTTTCTCTCGTAAAGTATCAATGGAAAACATAATATTTTAATAGAAGGGACTCAAAAATGTCATTATATGGCATTATAACAAGTTACTTTTATTCAAAACAAGCTTTTGATCAAATTTTATAGTGTAGAAAACGTTAAAATACCGTTTTTTTTACATTTTTCTCCATTCCCAAAATGCATCATAATCGATTTGGCTGAAAATTTGCCCACAGATAGACAAAACATAGGACTTTAAGTGGTCATAAGGATTTGAATTATATTACAATACCCAAAAAGTTACATGCAATATTATAGTCAAAAATATAGGCGTCTACTGTAAGTAAAATTAACTCGAAAATATCGACCTCACGACAAAAATTGTTAAAAATAAATTGTAATAATTGTAAATACGATTTATTTGGAACAATTTCAGTTCCTTCCATTTTTGTGGAAAAGTTAAAAATGGCGGAGATATTGAGCAAAACAGGTTCTCCTTTAAAATCAAGATGGCTGCTAACGTAACGGAGGAATTCATTCGCGATTTTAAATTTAGGCTACTATTGACTCCCCTAAAGATCAGAAAAATAAATTTTTGTGCAGCTTGGCATTCAAGGTCAAATGCTATCCCGACTGGACTAATATATACTTTTGAGTATGATATTACTGCATGTAACTTTTTTGGTATTGTAATATAATTCAAATCCTTCTAACCACTTAAAGTCCTATCTTTTAGCTATCTGCGGGCAAATTTTTAGCCAAATCGATGATGATGTATTTTGGGAATGGAGGAAAATGTAAAAAACGGTATTTTAACGTTTTTTACACTATAAAATTTGATCAAAATCTTGTTTTGATTCAAAATAACTTGTTATAATGCCATATAATGACATTTTTCAGTCATTTCTATTAAAATATTATGTTTTTCATTGATACTTTACGACAGAAAATGCAAATTTGTTTAAATAAACACCAAATCACTGTAAAATCTCATAAAATAACATTTTGAGAAAAAAAGAAGAAGAAGATTTTTTGACCTTAAATATCTTCTTTTTACGTCCTGCAGAAGCTATATACCAATTTTCAGACAAATCGGAGATCCAAATTTTTTTGCCTGAGTTATTTGACATGGAATGTACCTTTTACATTTTCATTTAATTTACTTACGGTTTTTGTTCAGAATTTTGAAGAAACGCTTGGTTTGACATAAAATTTGGGACACGCATAGCTAATATGTTAAAGAAAAAAAGTGATATTGTGCCGATATGTGCTTTTGATCTGGAGGTGAGTTTCGTCCGTTATCGGGGATGAAAACAAATACGTTCAAATAAGTCCGGAATTGGATAAACTGACTAATTCTAAGCAACTTCTATTTTATAGAGTTTTTCACTAAGTCAATACTTTTAGAGATATTTGCGAGTGAATATGTTCATTTTTCAACAAAAAAAAAACACGTTTTTAGACGGTTTTTCGCAAATAACTCAAAAAGTAGGTACCTACTTTATTGAAAAAAAAAATAGCAAATAGCAAATATAGCTTATAGAAAAGTGAAAAAATGGTATATGTGTCAGGTCTGTAGACCCAGTAGAAGCAGAGTTATTGCTAAGCTTTGTTTTAAAACCAAGAGGAGTAGGTAAACTAACCCTAATAGCACACGACGTCCTCTGGACGTCGAAAATAGGTCCATTTTTGGTCCTAACGTCCATGGACTATAAATGGACGTCCTTTGGACGTCCGGCGTTGGACGTCCTTCGGTGGACTAAATATGTACGTCCTTCGGACGTCCGACGTTGGACGTCCTTCGGTGGACTAAATATGTACGTCCTTCGGACGTCCGATGTTGGACGTCCTTCGGGTGGAATAAATATGAACGTCCTTTGGACGTCCGTACTGGACGAAATACGGACGTTTGCTGATCGTCCATATTCGACATATTATACGAATTACGGGATAAAATAGCAAAATAATTCAATAAAATATTAACTTAATTATGTTAATAAAATAGTTTACATCGAAAAGATAATTATATTTAATTCAAAATTGCACAGTTTAATATTCTAAACATGTTTTTTTTGTAAAGTGTGAAAATCTTATTTGTAAATTATTTGTTACAATGTTTTATTATTCTAGTTACCAAGATGACATAAGTTTGCTAATTAATTCTAGTAAGCAAAAATATAATTTTTATCAATGTATCTGTACTAAAAATGAATCTTAAGAGCATCTTTTTGAAGTTGAATATACGTGGCCGTGCCCAAAATAGGTCCAGTCTTAGTCCTAATGTCTATGGACTATAAATGGATGTCCTTTGGACGTCCGACGTTGGACGTACTTCGGGTGGAATAAATATGAATACGGTGGACTAAATATGTACGTCCTTTGGACTTCCGATGGTGGACGTCCGATGGTGGAATAAATACGAACGTCCTTTGGACGTCCGTAATGGACGAAATACGGACTTTTTGTGGACGTCTGAAAATCACCCCCACTACTTGGTTCCTCTGTTCACAAAACTATAACGATAGGCGATAGATTTTCGATTCACCCACCGATATCAGTTCGAAGTTGGAGAGTTGATCTCTCAGTCGTTGTCGTCGTTAGGGCTCCCGCGTAGAGTTTTATTCATTAACCACTGATTTTCATAATGTAAGAAATTATATTATATACGAATTAAAGTATAATATACTTATACATATACTATATATTACGTAAAACTATGAAGACGCTGTTTCACAACATAACACAGAGTCCGACCGCCTCATCAGGCCATTTAGAGCATCAATGCATAAGCCCATCCAATGGATTATTATGTGCCCCTTTGACATAGGCGCACAACATTTTAATCTACCACCCTGAGGATTCCTGCTCCTGGAGTTTTTCTGAAGTGCCGAAACAGTCTATGTTCCTGATTCCTCGATCAGATGAGGAGTTTTCGGAGCCATCAACCCCAGACAGCTACTGGAGCTCCACGTTGCAGCCAGTCACTTCTTGGTAAGTGAACGCCAAAGAGGAAGCATTCAGACTCTGCTGCTACCACCGTCTGGACATAGCCTATCGATCCCTGATGGCCTAGAGGACAAACTCACCGAGAATGATGGAAAAAACCACCAGCCAGGACAACTGGTATCCAAACATTGGTATTATTTACGTTTTTTATTACATTTACATATTTTTTCATGCTCTTTGATATATATTTCTTATTCTTTCTGGTATATTTTTCATACATTTTTCAATCTTATGGGTGTTTGGTAAAAAATAGGCCATAGCTTAATCTTGGATTACTGAGCTTAAAATAGGTCGATTTAAGCTAACTTACTTTAGTACGAAAGATGATAATAACCGAAATACAGGGTGTCAAATTTAAACTTTTATTTTATTCTTGATTATTTCCTGGGCAATACATCAATTTTGGTGTTGAATTTAGATTTCTTGTCCCAAAAAAACCCCGCTTACCAAATTTCGTGATATTATCCCATGCTTGTTAGGAAATATTCAAGAATAAATATAATAAAAGTTTAAATTTGACACCTTGTGTTTCGGTTATTATCAACTTTAGTACTAACGTAAGTTAACTTAAATCGACCTATTTTACCCTCCGAAATCTAAGGTTAATCTATGGCCTATTCTTTACCAAACACTCTGTATAAGTACATATTTGTATTCTAGCCAATCTTTTTGATTTTCTATAAAGTATAGACTTCCTTGAATTTTGAATTACAATTGTTAAAGGAAAGTTTCGCTACCGCGGTCGCCTTTTGTTCGTCTTAACTTATTACCTTTACCCATAACGGTTCTTTTGTCAAACAGATTGGGTTGGTTATTGTACCTAGTAAGCAAAAAGTATTTACAATCTCAGTATTTTATAATCTATTTATAATATTGAATTATCTAAAGACAGAAAGCGAAGGCGGATGAAAAAAAATTAGACAAAAGTTGAATGATTATTATAATATTATAATATAATATTACACTATACAGTGAGCACGTAAAGGTTGGAATAAATTCATTTTCTCGAGAATGGACTATTTTGGAAAAAAATCCTGAAACATGTCAATTTTTATTTTTAAATTACGACTTTTTGGCATATATATTATACTAGTGACGTCACCCATCTGGGCGTGATGACGTCATCGATGAATTTTTTAAATGAAAATAGGGATCGTATAATAGCTCATTTGAAAGGTAATTCAATTCTCTATTCAGTAATATAAACATTAACATAATTATTTATACAGGGTGTCCAAAAAAATTTTTTTGAATTAATTTAATTGACATAAAAAGAAGAATGTGCGTAATTTATTTAATTCAAAATACATTTTACTGCTATCAGAAGACAACAAAAAATGTTTATTTGGCAAATAAATATTGTTTTTTGCTTAAATTCAATATTAAAGCAGCCACCCACCAGCCTCGTGACAGTTTGAATATTTAATTTAAGCGAAAAGCCATGAATATTTTTCAAATAAACATTTTTTTGTTTTCTGAGAGCAGTAAAATGTATTTTGAATTAAATAAATTACATACATTCTTCTTTCCATGTCAATTAATTTAATCAAAAAAAAATTTTTGGACACCCTGTATAAATAATTATGTTAATGTTTATATTACTGAATAGAGAATTGAATTACCTTTCAAATAAGCTATCACACGACTCCTATTCTCATTTAAAAAAATCATCGATGACGTCATAACGACCAGATGGGTGACGTCACTAGTATGATATATATGCCAAAAAGTCGTAATTTAAAAACAAAAATTGACCTGTTTCGGGATTTTTCTCCAAAATCCTCCATTCTCAAAAAAAAATGAATTTATTCCAACCTTTACGTGCTCTCTGTATAATAAGTATACATAGATAGAATATCTTCTTTTTAAGAAATTGTCCATTATCTCCAAATGAGCAAGGTGTCGATTTGAAATAATATGTATATGTATAATATACAGCCCATTACGCACCACCTTAAAAATTGAGCATTTTTGATGTCTCGAATTTCCTAAACCAGTTGTCCCATCTAAGTGATTTTTTTTATAATATTATAGCCTAGGCTATAGGTTACCTCCTTAAGCTTGTCATGCACGGGGAGCTATATACTGTAATATATATTATATCACATAGCTCTCTATAGTAATGAGTGAGCCTGCACACACGGACCCATTAGTTCCGTGTCTCCAGGCTCACTCATTACTATAGGGAGTGATATGATATAATATACATAATATATTACAGTATAGCTCCCCGTTCATGACAAGCTTAAGGAGGTAACCTTGTAGCCTAGGCTATAATATTATAAAAAAAATCACTGAGATTGGACAACAGGTTTAGGAAATTCGAGACATCAAAAATGCATCATTTTAAGGTGGTGCTTAATTTCTTGGAGAAGTGTAATTGTAATTTAATGTAAATAATGTAATATCCAATAATTGTAATTTAATATAAGATGTAATATAAGTTCCTTAAAAAATGTATACCCACAAATGTTTCCCACAATACATTCTCCACAGGTCTAAATATCGTCGCTAGACGTCCACCGAACGTCCTCTCAGGACGTTAGATGGACGTTCGGCAGCACGACATTGGACCAAACTGGGACGTCCTATGAAGGTCCAATTGACGTCCACCGAACGTCCCCTCGGACTTTAGGTGGACGTCCATTGGACGTTAGATGGACGTCCATTGGACGTTTGGCAACGAGGCATTTGGACCAAACTAGGACGTCCTGTTAAGGTCCAATTTACGTCCCCTAGGACGTCCGATTAAGGTCCAATTTACGTCCGATTAAGGTCCAATTTACGTTCGATTAACGTCCAATTTACGTCCGATTAAGGTCCAATTTAGGTCCCCTCGGACGTTAGGTGGACGTCCATTGGACATTTGGCAATGTGGCTTTGGACCAAACTAGGACTTCCTGTTAAGGTCCAATTTACGTCCCCTAGGACGTCCGATTAAGGTCCAATTTACGTCCGATTAAAGTCCAATTTACGTCCCCTCGGACCTTAGATGGACGTCCAATGGACGTTCGGTAGCGCGACATTTCGACCAAAATAGGACGTATAAAGGACGTTCCTCGGACGTAAACGGACGTCCTTAAAGTCCGTGAAGGACGTCCTATGGACGTCCATTGGACGTCCTTGTGCTATTAGGGTAAAAAGACAGATTCACACCCAAGAAAGTCACTAGAAATATCTTCAGATACATCTTCTTTTTTGGTTGATCATATCGGCCTTTGACGGTAATATTGACTAAAAATCTAAAAATAAAAGGAATAACGCAGAAAATGCAAAAATCGCTGATAAAATAAATAAACTAACCTATGAAATGCCAATAGTGTTAAAATTTTATAAATGTCATTATTGTCAAAATTTGATATGAGTAAAATTGCCTGAGGTTGTACCAATTACAAACAAGGTTTACGGCGCGGGAAATTTTAATTACTCCTCTTGGTTTAAAAACAGACTATAGTGAAAAATAAGCTCTTATATGTCAAATTCCAAATCGAATATTTTAACGTGAAATAAAAAAAATGAAACACTTTTCTGGGAAAACTTATTACAACTTTTTTAAAGTGTTTAAGAAAACGTTTATTTTTATTTTTTTAAAAAGTTTCTAGCAGCAAGAGTAAACAAGTTACGCTCAAAATACAGTTGTTCCTTATTTTTTGGTTAAAAATATCGTAAAAATCTCCCTCTAATTAACAGCCCAAATGGAATTAATCGTTACCACTTCACAAGTAACTTTATGTATTGTTTGTGTTTGTAAGTTTCATCAGTTCAAAGTGCTTATTTGTGAAAAAATTTGGTTTTAAAGTAAATTTTAAATCATTAATTTTGAAAAAAAAAGACTTTTTTCAAAATAACTTAAAAATTATTAGTGATACCAAATATCTTAAAGAGTAAAAAATGTAGGTTTTGCTTTTTTAAATATTTGGGATTTTTTGATTTTCTGGAAGACAAAAATTGGTTAAGATATGGCTGTTTAAAATTTGCATATACATACTCGTGACTAGTGATTCGTTAGAGCCCTTTCAACAAAACCCCTTTCAAAAATAAGCATTTTTAACCAATGCAACTTACAGATCATATACAGGGTGTCCCCGAAAATAGTGCGTTCCTTAAAGGTATAGATAGAAAGCACAATGTAGAGCAAAAAATTCTTATAATATTTTCAGCCGTTTAAAACTTTTATAGAACAAAATTTGCTTAGAATTAGAATTAGTCAGTTTATCCACTCCCGGACTTATTTTGAACGTATGTTTTTTCACCCCCAAGAAGGGGTGAAAGTCACATCCAGGGCAAGAGAACATATCGGCATAATCTCATTTTTTTCTTTGGCATCTTAGCTACGTGTGTGCCAAATTTCATGTCAATCCAAGCGGTTCTTTAAAATCTGGAGGTTTTTGCGATATTTTACCGTGAGTGAATGGAATGATTGCCGTTGTCACTTTTAGATAAGAAGTCATTATCACAATGACGTAGTCAGGTTAACTGAATTATATAATTATCGTTTTTATTATTAAATGTGAAAACCTAGAATTATCCATGTCTGTCCGTCAATAAACACAACTCCTCTGTTAGTAGGACAGAAAGAATGACAAATAAGGTGTCAAATGAAAGCCTATAACCAAAATATGATATTTTATGTGAGAAGTTTGACCTCGGACTGGCTGTTCCAGAGTTGCAACCGATAGTACTGTTTTAAATTCGTCGAAATAGTACAAACTATTATTCAACGCGACTAAGAAAGACCAGAACAAATACATACTTCCGGTTTCATGCCTGTCTGTTCGTCCATGTCTGTCGGTGAACAAAATTCATCCGTCATATCAACTGACAAAAAGTTACACGAAGAGTTCAAATATCGACTGCCGGTTCAACTTCCGGTCACCTTGGGTGAAAAATTAGAACTTACGTTGTCCAATTGCTTGTTACAATTTTTTTATAAGTGTTCTACTCTATCTATTCTGACTTTTTCTATAACTTTCTTAGATCACATATAATTTAATACAGTTTTGATGTCAGGGTCTTCAAAATTTATGTGTTGAGTTCCAGTATGTGATGAATGAAAAACGACTCTATATAAAAACAGAAGAAAAAAGTGTTCTTTAAAGTGTTCTCAAGACCTAAGGCAATACATCGACTCACAAGAGCGTTGTCACAGTAGCAAAAATTCGAGTTGGGGTTCGAATTACTTTCTCATGCGGCTTAGTCTCCTGACTTGGCCCCCTCGGATTATTAAGTGTTCCCAAATCTGAAGAAATGACTCGTAAATAAAAAAATCAGCTGAGATAATTGAAGAAAAAAATAACTATTTTTCAGAGCTTTCAGAATCGTATTATGCGCACGGCATCGACATAAAAAATTTGTAAAACCGTTAAAATCGCTGTATTGAACATATTGAATAAAATTAAAGAATTTTCATGAAAACATGTTTTTCATGAAAATATGTCTACTTTTATAGGACGCACTTCAGCAGTTCACAAAAAAAGCTTACAGACTTTCTAATGCTTTATGCTAAGTAGCAGAAATAACAAAAATTTTATTACTCATGAAGAAGATCAAGCAGCTAAATTTAAAGTAAAATCATTAGATGGCATATAAATAGATATGGAATAATGGAATAGAAGTTGATATCCACTTCTGAACCCACCTCAGAAGAAGTGGACGAAATAGAGTAATTGGGAGTCCTTCAAAGGTCACCTGAGCACTCAGAACCTAGTACCAGTGCATGCAGCTGCGATAATATTAAAGAGAAATCCGACAAAAGAATTGAGAGGGAACTCTGGACCAAATATCAAAAACCAGTGTAACCTAACACTTCCAGCTTCATATTAATAATAGAAAATCACCGAAAGACAAATATGTAATGTAAAGAATTAATATCTCAATATTCCAGTCTACTAAACAATAACCACTGGAAAAACATTAAAGTCTTTATTCAAGTCGTATATTCAAAAAATAAGACAAGTAGAGTAATAAATGGATAATTAAAAATTGCGAGAAACAGTGCAAGAAAATTATTTAATAGACCCGAAGACAAAACAAAAATTAATGTGCTAAATAAAAGTATTGATTCGTTACTGCAGAACTAGAACTGTTATATGGAGCTATACTAGTCTGGATCGGTGTAAATTAAATGAGAAAGAAAATAATATAATAAACACACCTTAAGAGCAAATAGAGAAAATATATGGATTATCAGAAGGTTCAAACGGCAGAATTATCAACGATAAACAAGAAACAGTCAACGAGATAATGATTCTGGACCAACTGGTTTATTATAATTAGGGGTACGGAATTTTCGTTTTTACGAAATAGATGCGAATTTCGGCGAAATTTTGAACATAAATGCGATAAATGTGAAATATGGAGTTTTTGATTATTTCCGCGAAATACCTGCAGGTGCCCAACTCGCCCGTAAATAAGTAGGTAGTTACGTAGTAAATAAGGCATAGAAAGATTTTACGGAAAGTTTTCTATTGTACATAATTTTTGAAAGGTTGTTTATTTTTCTAACACGTGTTGAAACAGAAGGAACTTTCATTGTTCATCATTAAATAGATAAAGATGAGATAAGGAATTGATATTTTTCAATGTTTATTCTTTAAGAAATATAAATAATCTGACTGTTGTTATCTGCATTTCGGTCTTTTGTATTGGTAAAAATCTAAGTAGGAATAAAAGTCGGCTAATTCTTATTTTCTAAACATATAAATTAGTCAAACAGGACAATCAGTGCTCATTCCGTCAATTTTTATTAAGAACATGGTCTATCAAAAAAGTTTTCATAGTAACATAAAGTTACTTAAAGTATCCCTTAAAGTGGGACGCCCTAAAACAATTTTGAGTGATCGAGTCACAGAATTTGCAACAGATGACCTATATCTGTGTGACACAAGACACAATTGCTACACAGTGCAGTTTTCCGTCATTTGCTAAAGCAGCATTACAGAGCATTTGGAGTCAGAACGATTCTTCAGCACATATAATATTGTAGTGACAGATCGAAGAACAGCTCTTAAAGAGTCGAATGTCGAAATTACAACGATGCTAGCTTTTACTTAATGTTTTCTGTTGTTTTACTCGTAGTTAAAAGTAAATGCGAAATTTTGTAATTATAAAAAAAGTAAATGCGAAATTCATGTTTTTGTTTGCGAAAATTCCGTACCCCTAATTATAATTAGTTATAAAATAGCTTCAATGGGGAAAAGCTGTAAGCTTAGACCAAACACCAGTAGGGGGCATCCAATTAATTGAGGAAAAAAATTAAATTTATAACAATATTCACTTCATTTACTGAAAAGGCATTGTCCCGCAAGAATGGTTGAAATCACAATTAATAGCCCTACAAAAAGACAAGCGCTTAAAACTGATAAGACCATTGAACAATAAGCATGTAAGCTACCTTTTAAACACATTCTCAAAAATAATCCATAACACAAGGATTGTTAGGAAATTCTTTTATAGACTTCAGGCAACAAATTCTCCTGATCATGTTTAAAAAACTTACGGAATGTACTAAATAAAAAATATATTTATCATTTAAAAATATATACCCTTATACTATAACATAATTCTAACGTTGAATATATAATGCTTTCCTGTGGAGTATACAAAGGATGGTCCTGTTTTTCCCGCACGCTGCCTTGTTTAGTCTTCTTTGTCGTTTAATTCGTTAAACTCTATCCTCTCATGTCACGGCTTCAGGAAGCAGTGGATATATGCAGTGAACGGGAGGCCTATGTCGAACAGTGAACGAACGGAGCCTTTTCGCGTTTATCAAGTAGAGAAGTCACTTGTCAAAAACTGGACATATGTAATCGTATTCAATTTGTTAAATACTGTCACATAATATGTCATACACATCTGTGCGTTAATCCATTTTATTTCTACAATTTTAAGGTGCTATTACATGCCGCCATTTTGATTTGTCTACAGCCGCATTCTGCCCGTTAAATCCCATCGTTTGAGGCGCTGTACGTCACGATTGGATCAATTGTAGCGAAGCTGCATGAATAAGGCCCTTTTAACATGTTGCTGTATTTGATTTTTCTGTGCCATTTTATATTATTTGTCAAATACTATTATTTGAGGTGCTGAACATCACGATTGGACCAATAGGACCGTAGATACAAGACTAAGGCTCTTTTGACATGCTGCTGTATTTGATTTTTCTATGTCATTGTATTCTATTTGACAAATCCAGTTATTTGAGGTGCTGTACTCCACGATTGGACCAATAGGAGCGAAGATACGTAAATAAGGCCCTTTTGGCATGTTGCTGTAATTGCTTATTCTGTGTCATTGTATTCTGTTCGTTTAACCCTATCATTTGATTTGCTGTATGTCACGATTGGACCAATGGGACCGAAGATACATAACAAAGGCCCTTTTGACTTGTTGCTGTATTTGATTTGTTTGTGTCAAATTTGATTCTATTTATGAAGTCCTATTATTTAAGATGCTGTACGTCACGATTGGACTAATAGGACCGAAGATACGCTACTAAGGCCCTTTTGACATGCTGTTGTATTTGATTTTTCTATGTCATTGTATTCTGTTTGTCAAATCCTATCATTTGAGGTGCTATACATCACGATTGGACTAACAGGACCGAAGATACATAACTAAGGCCTTTTTGACATGCTGCTGTGTTTTGATTTTTCTGTGTCATTGTCTTATATGATGCCTAAGGCATGTCTATGATATGCCTTATTTTTAAACAAAACAAGTAATTGGACTTCGTAAGTCCTAGGTTTTCACCCAAAGTAATCGAAAGTAGAACTGGAAGACGATATTTGAATTTTACGTGAAACTTTGCGTGGATTGATATACGAATTTACTAATTTTGAGTCATTTTTACTAAACTTTGACATTTGTCACCTCATTTGTAATTCTACCCGGTATAATGGCGGAGGAGTTATATTGGCGGTCGTACGAACCGACAGAAAGATTGCCTAGGTCAAATATCTTACCTTTAGTACCATCCTTGGATTATAAGCTTTCATTTGACACCTCATTTATCACTCTAGCTGGTATAATGATGCAGGAGTTATATTCGCGGTCGTGAGAACCGACGGAAAGACAGCCTAGGTCAAATATCTCACCTTTAGTACCATCCTTGGATTATAAGCTTTCATTTGACACCTCATTTGTCATTCTACCTGGTATAATGATCGAGGAGTTATATTCGCGGTCGGACAGACCGACGGACAGACCGCCAAGGTCAAATATCTCACCTTTAGTACCATCCTTGGATTATTAGCTTTCATTTAACACCTCATTTGTCATTCTACCTGGTATAATGACGGAGGAGTTATATTCCCGGCCGTACGGACCGACGGAAGGACAGCCTGGGTCAAATATTTCACCTTTAGTACCATCGTTGGATTATAATCTTTTATTTGACACCTCATTTATCATTCAAGCTGGTATAATAATGGAGGAGTTATATTCGCGGTCGGAGGGGCCGACGCACAGACCGCCTAAGTCAAATATGTCACCTTTAGTACCATCCTTGGATTATAAGCTTTCATTTGACACCTCATTTGTAATTCTACCTGGTATAATGATCGAGGAGTTATATTCGCGGTCGGACAGACCGACGGACAGACCGCCAAGGTCAAATATCTCACCTTTAGTACCATCCTTGGATTATCAGCTTTCATTTGACACCTCATTGGTCATTCTACCTGGTATAATGATCGAGGAGTTATACTCGCGGTCTGACAGACCGCCAAGGTCAAATATCTCACCTTTAGTACCATCCTTGGATTATCAGCTTTCATTTGACACCTGATTTGTCATTCTACCTGGTATAATGACGGAGGAGTTATATTCCCGGTCGTACGGACCGACGGACAGACCGCCTAGGTCAAATATCACACCTTTAGTACCATCCTTGGATTATCAGCTTTCATTTGACACCTCATTTGTCATTCTACCTGGTATAATGACAAAGAAGTTATATTCGCGGTCGTACGGACCGAAGGAAAGACAGCCTAGGTCAAATATCTCACCTTTAGTACCATCCTTGGATCATAAGCTTTCATCTGACACCTCATTTATCATTCAAGCTGGTATAATGATGGAGGAGTTATATTCGCGGTCGTACGAACCGACGGAAGACAGCCTAGGTCAAATATCTCACCTTTAGTACCATCCTTGGATTATAAGCTTTCACTTGACACCTCATTTCTCATTCTACCTGGTATAATGATCGAGGAGTTATATTCGCGGTCGGACAGACCGACGGACAGACAGCCAAGGTCAAATATCTCACCTTTAGTACCATCCTTGCATTATCGGCTTTCATTTGACACCTCATTTGTCATTCTACCTGGTATAATGACGGAGGAGTTATATTCCCGGTCGTACGGACCGACGGAAGGACAGCCTGGGTCAAATATCTCACCTTTAGTACCATCGTTGGATTATCAGCTTTCATTTGACACCTCATTTGTCATTCTATCTGGTATAATGACGGAGAAGTTATATTCGCGGTCGTACGGACCGAGGGAAAGACAGCCTAGGTCAAATATCTCACCTTTAGTACCATCCTTGGATTATAATCTTTTATTTGACACCTCATTTATCATTCAAGCTGGTAGTTATATTCGCAGTCGGAGGGGCCGACGCACAGACCGCCCAAGTCAAATATGTCAACTTTAGTACCATCCTTGGATTATAAGCTTTCATTTGACACCTCATTTGTCATTCTACCTGGTATAATGACGCAGTAGTTATATTCGCGGTCGTACGGACCGACGGAAAGACAGCCTAGGTCAAATATCTCACCTTTAGCACCATCCTTGGATTATAAGCTTTCATTTGACACCTCATTTGTCATTCTACCTGGTATAATGACGGAGAAGTTATATTCGCGGTCGTACGGACCGACGGAAAGACAGCCTAGGTCAAATATCTCACCTTTAGTACCATCCTTGGATTATAAGCATTTATTTGACACCTCAGTTATCATTCAAGCTTGTATAATAATGGAGGAGTTATATTCGCGGTCGGGGGAACCGACGCACAGACCGCATAAGTCAAATATGTCAACTTTAGTACCATCCTTGGATTATAAGCTTTCATTTTACACCTTATTTGTCATTCTACCTGGTATAATGACGAAGGAGTTATATTCGCGGTCGTACGGACCGACGGAAAGACAGCCTAGGTCAAATATCTCACCTTTAGTACCATCCTTGGATTATAAGCTTTCATTTGACACCTCATTTGTCATTCTACCTGGTATAATGATGGAGGAATTATATTCGCGGTCGGACAGACCGACAAACAGACCGCCAAGGTCAAATATCTCACCTTTAGTACCATCCTTGGATTATCAGCTTTCAGTTGACACCTCATTTGTCATTCTAGCTGGTATGTTGACGGAGGAGTTGTGATTACAGACAGACGGACGTGGATAATACAAAGTTTTCACATTTTTTCAAAATTGGGTGAAAACAACATGATGCCAGAATGATTTGTTGATGAAAATAATATATACATTCTCAAATTGCCTATTTTTTGGTGTGGATAATATTATATTCAACAGTGATGCCAAATTTCTGATGCCAAAATGATTGATAATGAAAGTGGGATATACGTTTTCATATATATAGCGGCAGCGACAAAACGGTAAAACACTGAACTAAATGTATATAATATTTTCACTGTACCATCATTTTGGACTCAAACATTTTATGGAATAAACTTAGTAAGGGATAAACAAAGAAAGCTGATATATTAAAGTAACATCAAGAAATCAAATCTCTAACTACCGAGTTGATTTGACTTCTGGTAACAAGTGCAGAAAAAAAGTTATTAAGGTAGTGTAAAGTGGCATCGATATACAGATGCCACTTTGCAAGGCGATGCCAAATCGATGGTAAATGCATAATGTATCGATGCCAAATTGATAGTAGGATGTATATATATATATATATATATATATATATATATATATATATATATATATATATATATATATATATATATATTTATGCACAGATATCAAAGTGAGGTCCTGACATTACGCGCACTTAGTGAGGACCGGTAGAAAACGTAGACATAATCGTTTCAACTCTTCATAGTGACCTTGACAAGTAAATAGCAATTAAAAAATGACGAGTATACACAAAAAAAAATACGTATGTGTGCCCCGTATGGTTCAAGTATATTGCCACCCAAGTGAGGCCATTATACACAGCTATTAAAGTGAGACTGTATATACTTTTTCGTTATGCGCACAAAATGAGGACAACTTTACGTGTATATTTCCTTACAGCTCATCAAGTGAGGACCATACAGTGTTGTCGATAAATATGAGATTAATCGTTTCTACTGCCTTTTTCTGTATAACACAGTAAGAATTATTATTGTTTCGATGTTTCAGTCACTTGTAGTTATAAGAAGGATGTGGACTCTTTGTTCTTGCTCGTACTGTTTGTTAATTTTATAGCATTTTAGTACCTCAGCATTAAATCACGGTAGCCTTATCGGAGACTAGCGTTAATAAAGAAATAGTTTTATATTTTTTAATAATTTACGTTAAAGATGGATAGGAAAGCAAGAATTTTGAAAATAGCGTTAGTTGAGAACAATAATATTCAAAATGGAGGATACAGTGATAGTTCAGTTATGTGAAATTTATATTGAACTTAATATATAAATATAAAAGCCCGACTTTTGATCTAAGGGGAACACAGTTTTTACGGTACATACATATCTGTCAGTTGTCAACCCCCTCCCTTCCATTTCCCACACCCGTTATTTTTAAATAGGGAAGAGGGGCGTGTGCTAGCTCATTTGAAAGGATATTCAATTCTCTATCCAGTATTATTAACATTGACATAATTATCTATACAGAGTGTATTTTAGTATAGGTACTGTTGCCCCTGTCGATTTTCATTTTGAAATGACAATTTTCCAACCTTAATTTTAGTATACAAGATGATTTACTTAATTTAATTAAACTTAATGTACCTTTTTTACTGACTTAATTTTACAGTTATTCCACTAGATGGCAAATACAGTGAATATGTGCATATGTTTTATTTCGAATAATCATTTTAAAATAGTTTTAGTTTTCTATTTTCTCTGAAAATTGTTGCAAGCTTCTTGTTCTTATACTTAAAATCATGTCACTACAAATTTATACGAGACTGCATATTAAGAGTATAGAAAGTATTATAATATATGACATACATGCTTTTTTCCATTTATTGAAGATATTTCACCTTATCCTGAAACAATGCAATGTGACCAAGTGTCCTCAACTAAAAAAATATATCCCACTATTTTGATATTAAATGTATAGTTTGTACTATAAACCGTATTGAAATAGATTGCAACATGTGTGTGTGGTTGGGATATTGACTGCGAAACCTAAGGCTTCATTCGCCTAATCATATTTACCTTTGATTCTTATAACAATAAATAAAATTGATTAACATTTTATATCAATATTATTAGTGTTTTTAAACAATATCAGTATGATCTATCAGTATGATAAAGTCAAGATAAACAATACTATAACAGAAAGCTTTGAGGTCAAACAAGGACTGCGACAGGGTGATCCATTATCGTCTATAATGTTTAGCATATTACTAGAAAAGGTTATACAGGAAGCAAACATTAATAGAACAGGTCTGATCTACCACAAAAAACATCAGTGCTTGGCATTCGCAGACGATTTGGTAATCTTGGCTAGGAGCAAAATAGAACTTATAGAAACACTCATGAAACTCGAGGAGAGGGCAGCAACCAAAGGATTGTATATAAATGATGCAAAAACAAAGTATATGGAATGGACAAATAAGCAATTCGTTCGGGGGCAATACATAACAATGACAACAGCGAAGGGAACACAGTATAAATTCGAAGAAGTTGAGAGATTTGAGTACTTAGGAACTGTCTTCACAAGAGATCCTAACTGTGAAGAAAAAATACAAAAGAGAATTATGTCGGGCAACCGCGCTATATTTGCTTTTAATGGGTTGTTAAGAAGTAAACATATATCACGAAGAGCAAAACTAAGAACTTACAAGACCGTAATAAGGCCGATAGTAACGTATGCTTCTGAAACATGGGTCACAACAAAAAAACATCAAGAGTTGTTATTAGTTTGGGAGAGGAAAATACTGCGCAAAATCTTCGGTGGGAAAAACTTAAATGGACAATGGGTAAGAAGAACAAATAAGGAACTAACTGAGCTCTATCAAGATCCTAACATACTAGCAGTAATTAAGGCGCAAAGACTTAGATGGTTGGGCCATGTGCAGAGGATGATTCCATCTAGAATTCCCAGAATGGTACTATCTAGTGCATTGGCAGGGAAAAGACGAAGAGGAAGACCGAGGTCACGATGGAGTAATGGAGTTAGAGAAGATATGAGAAGAATTAACTTAAGGAACTGGGAAACAAAAGCGACTGACAAAAGGGAGTGGAAAAGAATAGTACATCAAGCCATGGGCCTACTAGGCTCGTAGTGCTTACATATTATAATATCAGTTTTCTAATATTATCCAGTTCCATATCCAGTTCCGAATCCAGTGGTTATATTTCTTCCGTATTGTTTAGTTTCGCTTCCAGTGATTGTATTTTTTTTCTTGTTCTTTTGTAAATATTTATTTATTATTTTATTACTATATTTTTTTATTGTGCTCATAATAGATTGCAACATTGTCTACAGACATGAATGCAGTAACAATAAATAAAAAAATCGGAGATCCACACCCCGGATTTGAAATCGAAACCTCTGCTTTACGAATCCGAGATCCGAGGTCTACCCACTAGGTCACTAGGCTATCGCTCTTAGACAATATTTTTTCCTGAAACGGGGAACTTTTAAAGCCGGGTCTAGACTATGTAACAAAACATGCTAATAACAAAGTTGTACAACAAATTTGTTGTACAACTTTGTTATGTAACTTGTTATAATATAGCATGAGTATCCAGACTATATAACAAAAAACAAAACAACAACATGCGCATAAATTTTGCAGCATTTTAGATGGATAGCTGGTAGGTTAGGTAGTATATAAAATTGCGTCATATAAGTATGGAGGATCTCTTCATAGCAACAGCAGCTTGTGTAATATTGTGGAGGCGACACCGGCGTGTTAAATTAATATTTTGGATGTGTCCTTCATTAGCAGCTCGAGCAAAATATAGGTAGTGGTACAGCTCTTTTAGCTGATCTGGAAAGAGATAACATAGACCCATCGACAGGAGACATTAAATGTGATGGCAGTTTTAAAAACTTCTTAAGAATAGAAAGTTGTGATTTTGAATTTCTTATAAATGAAATCGGCCATAAAATAGGCAGGAAAGACATTTCGAGATGCAATTCCAGTAAGAAAAAATTAACAGTTATATTATTAGCAAAGTATATTTTTTAACCTTTTTACTCATTGTTTCAGAGAGGAAGTATAACATTTCTGTAAAATTTAATTCCTCAGTATTATCGTCTTCACCTGTTCATGATTGAGTGTCACTGTCTGTTTGAATTGGTGTAGCTGGAGAAGTAGCGGATGTAGGTGTAGTAGACGGAATAGAAAGGCTCAGATATATTGTATGATTGAGTGCCTGTTTGAGTAGCTGATGAAGCAGTCTGCATCTGTGTAGCGAATGAAGTGAATGTTACAGGTTTTATGTCTGAACACTCTGCTCTGTAGAGAATAGTATTTATGTCAAATTTAGAGTTGATTTGCACCGATTTGCTGTTAAGGTTCCGCGTACTGCTTTTCTTTTGTTGGCTTGAGTTATAGGCGTACGTGCATTAGTTTTAACTACAGTTTCTGTATCTATTTTCACTTCTATTTCAGTCTATTCATCGTGTTTTTTATTTGTTTTTTAAATCAATAAATGTAGCTCATCCCATAGCAGTCCCATAATACTCGTTACTTACGAAATAGCTCAATTAAATGAGTAGTCAGTTCTTTCGACAATTTCATCGCGTAAATAACCCTACGTGAACAGAGCAAAGAAAAATCTAGCACAATCACTCCAGAATGAACAAGGCGATATGACTCCAACGGTTGCTGCTCGCGTAGGTACTATGCCAGAGAAATGTTTCAATAACATGTTTTTAGGTGTAGATCAGTCGCGGTGCGGTTTTATAACTTTCTTTGATGTTTACCGACATCTGTTGGATAACATAAAACATGCTATATAACCAGAAAAATGTTATACAACACTGTGTTTTAAAACTTGTTTATTTAAAATTTTGTAACAAGTTACAAAACTTTGTTATTTAACATGTTTTGTTACATAGTCTGGACCCGGCTTAACGGTAACTTCTTATAGGTAATACACTACAATTTCTGAATATTTTTTCTGAAATCTATCGAATGGTACCAAACACGACCCCCACGGAGGTGGGGGGGGGGTTACTTTAAAATCTTAAATAGGAACTCTTTTTTTATTTCAGATTTGGATTCTTTGCGTAAAAATAAGCAACTTTTATTCGAAACGTTTTTTCTAATTACGGATAGGTGGCGCTATAATCGGAGAAAACGGGTGTTGGAAATGGAAAATTAAATTAAAATATGGAAAGTCCCCACTAAAATGGAAAATTTTACTTAACTTTTTTGGTTTTAGAACCTAATAATCACAACCCAATAGGTCCTCAAAGCGCTCGAGTGACTGCACATTTAGCATACTTTGCTCCCCTACTATATATGTATTATAAATAATATGCGAAGTAATTATTAACCCAAACAACCATAATTCAACTTTTATTTACTAATAAAGAACTGGACGAAAGTGTCACATCAGCTTTTATGAAACACATGAATATTTCCATAAAAAGGTAAGTGATCTGCTTGAAATCGATATTCCCAAAATCATCTAAAAATTGTTTATACTTGAGTACTTTGAGACTTGTATGAAATGTGAATACCGAAATACGATTAGGAATCTCCATTATGTAATTTTTAAATAATACATAATTCTTAGGAAATGAAAGGTATTATACAAACGTGTTAAAAAATACTACCTACTGAAATTTTTTGATGGCAATAAATGATGAATTGGTTTATCGAATTTATTTTTAAGGTGATACAGTAGCGATCAACAGGTAGCCAAAACGCGTTCCAAGATTGAGGCTGTAATTTTGAATATTTTTTCGAGATATTTGGCACACGTATTTGTAATATAATAAAGAATGGCGGTACAGAGCCCAATTTGAAAAATATATTAATATGTGGAAATTACTCTGTAAATAAATACAATATTAAAAAACGAGCCTGTACCGCCATTAAGAAGAACAAAAAAATACACTTTCTTCAAATAAACTTTTTTATCAGATGCCTAGATTTTGTGTCATTTTGGAACTACTAATGAAATAAAAAATTTTAGTAGTTCCAAAATGACACAAAATCTAGGCATCGGATAAAAAATTTATTTGAAGAAAATGTATTTTTTTGTTCTTCTTAGTGGCGGTACAGGCTCGTTTTTTTAATATTGTATTTAATTACAGAGTAATTTCCACATATTAATATATTTTTTAAATTGGGCTCTGTACCGCCATTCTTTATTATATTATGAATACGTGTGCCACATATCTCGAAAAAATATTCAAAATTACAGCCGCAATCTTGGAACGCGTTTTCGCTACCTGTTGATCGCTACTGTTTCCTCTTAAGTAAAATATGTCATTTGGATATTTTTTTAAACTCGGTAGATCCTAGGGACATGTCGGTAGATCGGTAGGATCATCACTTTTGGGAGTTTTGGGAATATCCCAATTGACAACGCAATATACACCGACGCCGTCTACAACGAGCGACGAATCAGAGATGCCAGATTGGGGTACTTTCGCCCATTTTTAGGGTAATTTGAAAGCACATGGGAAAATTTTTATAGGTTGAATTGGTTGGGGAATTTTTCGGGAGGAAAATTGAGCAAACTGAATTGCAATATAAATGTATGTAACATATAACATTATATTAACATTATAACCTATCGAGTATTTGCTTCTGATTAAAAAAACCGAAAAATGGTTTTTGGAACAACCGCTTTTTTTGACCAGTTATAACCGTCAGGTTAAACCGTAAGTAAAAAACCGGTATAACCGAAAACCGGTTTTTTGTTCAACAACCGCCATCCCTACCTTGGTTGTTACAAATACAGTTCGCTGGAATAAGTTTTACCCCCCTTATTAACTTATTTATTTTTAGCACATAAGAAAAACGCTCGGATAGGTCGATTTTTAAAATAATCATAGTATATTATAGCGTCAATGTTTCGAACTTTACGCGATCCCTCTTCTTCAGGTGACAGGCACAACTTTGATTTTGTTAAATAGGAAAGTAAGTACATCATGTGACACCTCATTTAAAGGCTTTTTTCTACAACCGTGTTAAAAATGCAATTTTTAGAACTCCATACGTTCGTTAAAAATGCTACTTTAAGGCAGGGCCGGATTTAGGGTTCTGAGCGCCCCTGGCAAAATAAAATTTGGCGCCCCTTCATATAAGAATATACAAATTTACTGCAAATATAAAAAAATAGGAAAAAATCAAAATTTTACCATAAAGAACTATGTAAAAATATATTTATTTAAAAAATAGTGGTTTTAGGGTTCTGAGAGCCCCTGGCAAAATAAAATTTGGCGCCCCTTCATATAAGAATATACAAATTTACTGCAAATATAAAAAAATAGGAAAAAATCAAAATTTTACCATAAAGAACTATGTAAAAATATATTTATTTAAAAAATAGTGGTTTTAGGGTTCTGAGCGCCCCTGGAAAAATAAAATTTGGCGCCGCTTCATATAAGAATATACAAATTTACTGCAAATATAAAAAAAATAGGAAAAAATCAAAATTTTACCATAAAGAACTATGTAAAAATATATTTATTTAAAAAATAGTAGGATAGTTATTACTTATAACTTATCCAACATAGGGCATAGCATAGCGAGCACATTTTAAGTTCAAGCGACGAAGAAGCGAGGTAAAAGATAAATGCACATTATCAACAACCAGTAAAAAATGTGTATAAATAACTATTTAGATGGAAAATAAGCCACAATTAAATTGAAAAAAATAATTTTATTATCGTTTCGACGCCCAAATCGGGTGTCGTTGTCAAAATACAAAATACTACTAAATTAAACAAAAATGTTGTTGCTTAGCAAAAAATTCGTCTAATAATTTATTTAATCTGACTCATTTATATCATTTAATGTGTATAAATCTTCTACAAGACCAAAAAACATGTTGATTGTGCGCAAGATATAGCTGCATCCCCAATAACTAAATTGAGGGAGTGGCATCCACTTAGCATAAAATAGCATGCGGATATTCTTTGCAAACGCGAGCTTGTACATCTTTATTTTTTCTCTTCCTTTTAGAGCCGTTGTGATATCCTTGGCCTTACAATCATCTATGCAAATTCAAATAAAATCATTCATTATTTTTTTTTATTATCTCATGAGCTTTTTATTATCTCTATGACTCGATACCTATAGAACCAAGCTATGGTTTTAGGTATCGAGTTACTAGGACAAACAATATGCTGCATACTAAAATTAAACCCGGTACTGTGGGATAAAAACATCAGTATAAAAACAAAAAGAAGAATATAATATAACACCATGACAAAAAGTATTCTGAATAATGGGTGTGAAAATTGAATAAAAGATACGAAAACCAAATGAGAAAACCAAAATAAGAGCAACAGAGATCGAATACCTAAGTAGAAGCTGTAGAAGGGATAGAATAAATAACATAGAGATTAAGAAAATAATGGTAATGAATTCAAGGGATAATAGACAACATAGGACAAAAGAGATTAACCTGGTACGGATATGGCAGAAGAGCAGACCAAAATCGTTGATAAACAGAATAACAGATTGGAGCCCGATAGGAAGAAGGAAGAGAGACAGACCCCGAAAACCTTTTAGAGATAAAATGGACGAAGCAATATTAGAAAAGAAACCTGCAGGACTGGAAAAACAGAAAGAACTGAAAATAACGGTCAAGTGAAATAATACAGGAAAAACTATGGAAATCCAGGGTGGTCAAGAAAAAACAGGATGTTTCTAAATAAATGCGACAAACTTTAACAGTTAATTCTATATGAAAAAATAATGACAGTTTGCTCTATAAGCGTATGTCAGCAAATACTTCGTTTCCGAGATATGGGGTGTTGACATTTTTCTTACAAACTGACGATTTCTTTATTGTTCTAAAACCGGTTCAGATATGCAAATGAAATTTTATGTGTTTTAAGAGGTAATTATTGCGCATTTTTTGACATAAAATTAATAATTTTATATCTACTGTTGAAATGGTGTGAATTTTTTTAAACAAAAACATAGTATGCCACTGAGATATTTCAAATAACAAATCATTTTGGAATTACTCGTTCAATTTATGATATATACAAAAATCTATTATTCCTTTTTTTCATACGTCGTTCGTGCCGTTTTTATGCAAAAACTGAAGCATCTTAACGCGTACAAAGTATTCGAAATAAATTTCTATATATTCATATTATGAAAAAGAACTTGTCAATTCTAATTCATATAGATATACCTGGTTTGTTTTTTTTTATTTCAAATTACACACCCACGGACACACGACAATGTTGATAAAGCAAAGTTTACAGAACAGGAAGACAAAACTATTTAACCATTGAGGCTATAATGACAAGCAGCAGTATAATAATATCACTGACTATTCATAAATTTGTTGATACTTCGTAAATCTGATCTTCGTGTATTTTAAGTATGTATGTATAACATTGTAATACCATAAAAGTGATAGGTATTACCTGACAAATGACCTTTAAAAGCCATAACAATTTTTAGGTTGCATTATTTTTATTAGATAATTTTTGTGAGCTAGAAATAGTTTTCTTATTGTTACAATTATTTAATATTAATTGTCTTAGGAGTAATATTAGCCCAAAGATAATCTATAAAGTCCAAAAAAATAGTGAATGTAAAAAATATTATATTTTTTTTTTGTTTAGCTAATGCCTCGACAACTAATGGCCATTGGCATGGTAGGTACGGTAATTTTGAACAGTTAGGTACCTAGTGTCATGTGTAAGTAGTGTGTGTGTTGAGTAAGTGGCTTGTCACTTTGCAATGTCGACGTCATTGTCTTTGCAAAGAGACGCTAATTGTATCCGAACGTCTGCGGTCCCTCCGGTAAGAACCGATCCCACGAGGACAGAAACTATATTCATTTATTAATTTATAATAAATGAAAAATTTCCGACCCTGATGAGATTCGAACCCACAACCTTTCGGATTTTTTCGATCCAAAGGCAGGCGCTCTTACCACTGAGCCACGGAGGGGGGTAAATATTATATTTATATATCAGCGTCTCTCAAAATTTGGCGCCCCCAAATTCTGGCGCCCCGGGCGGTCGCCCGGCTCGCCCGCCCCTTTATCCGGGCTGCTTTAAGGCACTAGTGCTTTAAAATTTTTATGGCACTGCAATTCGTATTGATCGTATAGGCAATTTTGATGTAATGTCAAAAAAATATAAAAATGGAATGTCAGTCAAGTTCAAGTAAAAGTTTTTGTAGATATTGTCCTGTAATTACGTTTGTAGAAAAAATATTGCATGATATGCGCGTTAAAAAGTGCATTTTTAAGGCACTCATGTGAATTGCAGAACTCGCTGTCGCTCATTCTGCAAACTTTCACATGCGTGCCTTAAACGTGTACTTTTAACACTTATATCATAAATAACTATTGAAATACTGATTACAAAAATGTATAGTATTTTAAGCCTTTCTGAGAGCATATGCGCAAAAATTTCGCTCGAATTATTTTTAAATGCGTTCATTTTTTCGAATACTGAGAAAACCTTAAGTATTTTTAAAAAATTTAAACGCAGAAAGAAATATTATTGTATTATCCATGGTCGAAAGTCCTTGAGAACTTCTATAATATTTATTTTAATAAGTCACAGGGGTGAAAAAAAATAGTCTTATTTTTAATTTTAAATATATATTACAAAAGAAACTTTTTGTTCATTATAAGGGACTTTCTGCCCTCGGGAATAATGTAGTCTTCTATTTTGCGTTTAAATTTTTTAAAAATACCTATTAGTTATCTCAGGAATCGAAAAAAATAAATGCGTTTAAAAAGAACTCGACCGAAATTTTGCGCCTACGCTCTCAAAAAGGATTAAAGTATTAAACATTTTTGTACTGTTTGAATTTATGCGACGATTGACGATCCACTGTTTTAAAGATTGGTTGAACAGATGTTGCCAGTTGTATGGTCCTCACTATGTGTATCGTAAGTTATTCAACAGGGTATAGAATATACATGGTTAGAAAATATACGCCAAAGTCAGCGCATCTATGCGGAAAATCTCTGAACTAAAAATTGATGTGGACCATACAAAGTGAGGTCCCACTTTTTTTTGGAAAAAAACAGTGTTTGCTATCAGTACATGTCTACGAAAAAGTCTTACATTGATTGACTAAGTGAGGTCCATATACTGGACCTCACTTTGTACAGGACCTCACTTCAACCGCAGTTTCTTTTGATATGTGGCTCACTTCATACGCTGGGAGTAAATATATATATATATATATATATATATATATATATATATATATATGCTTTCTGTTGTTTTCCGGGTTTGACTCCGCGTTGAATAATTTTGGTTTTGAGAAAAACCATTATTTTGACTATGTTTCGGCAAGATCTCACTTGCCATTGTCAAGTCAGGTAGTTCCGCTTCTCGATGCTGCTTGAAGTAAACTGAATTCTTACTCACGATACCGTCACTTATGTAGTTGATCCTGATGCTGCTGCTGCTTGCCCTGCGCGAACTCTGGCTCTTTTTATTGGTCCGGTGTAGGTTGCAGTCGTCGGCGGGATGTTACGCGTGGATGTTGCGGCCTGATTTCTTTTGGTCTGTTTCTTCAGTACCGTTTCCATAATGTAGGAAGCCGTTGCGCATCATCTCTTTGGTTTAAGCCCTTGGGATTTCTTTCAATTTCTATCGATTCTCTGATTTCCTGTTTTCTTTTTACTTCGATGTTAGCTAACATGGTTGTTTGGTTCAGGTTTATTGTGTGTCCTGTATTTGCGACATGTTGAGCCAGGGATTCAAATCTGACAAATGTTTTCAAATCTGACACTGGATAAAGCCACGAATAGTGTTCTTGCAAAAGGTTTCAATTTTGCTGTTGCACCTACATACATTCCCGTAGAAAACATCATTACTGAATCTCCCAGCAGAAACAGCCGAGAACATACGCCAAGACGTATCAAATATATTAAGAACAGCTAAACCACCAAAAAGAAATTTATCACGGGAAGAGAAAGAAGCTTCACATAATTTGAAGAACAACAAAGAAATCATCGTGCTTCCAGCTGACAAAGGCAATGCTACGGTAGTGATGAATATTCAAGACTACGAAACAAAAATAAACGACATCTTAAATGATACAACATATCAAAGCATCTCGTCAGACCCGACAACCTATCTAGAGAAAATAACAAAAGCCAAGATCAAAGCCTCAAATATCAATAAAGAACAACAGGTCCATCTCATACCTAGAGAGAAGTCATCTAGATGCCCAAAATTTTACGGCCTACCCAAAGTACACAAGGCAGGATTTCCACTGCGACCAATTGTGAGCTCCATCTGATCTCCCTTACAACCGCTGGCGAAATTTCTGGCCCAACAGCTGCAACCATAAGCGGAAGAAGCGGATTCTTACGTCAAGAACGCGAGCCACTTCATCGAGCGTATAAAAGGTGTGACTCTTGAGCCGGGACATTTGCTAGTCAGCTTCGATGTTGTCTCACTTTTCACGAATGTTTCTATAGATGAATCACTGGACATCATAAGCAAAAAGTATCCAATATCACCGGATACACTAAACCTAAACAAACACTGTTTAAATAACACTTATTTCATCTATAAGGAACAAAGATATAAACAAGTTGAGGGAGCACCGAAGGGTTCCCCACTGTCACCAGTAATAGCGAACTTGTTTATGAAGGAAATAGAACAGCGGGCAATAGAAACAGCTGAATACAAACCCAAACTGTGGCTTAGATACGTGGATGACACTTTTATCATCTGGACCCACGGAGAAGAAAAACTAAAGGCTTTTTTAGAACACATCAACAATATCCACCATAAAATTCAGTTTACCATGGAACTGGAAGAAAACGATCAAATTCCATTCTTAGACGTGTTAAAAATAAAGAAACAAGACGGACACATAGGCCATACAGTGTATCGAAAACCGACACATACCGATAGATATCTAAATGCTGCTTCACACCACCATCCTGCACAATTGAATTCGGTCATCAAAACCTTGATTACAAGATCCGAAAGACTGACAGACCAAGAACATCAAAATGAAGAAATGCATAACGTGAAAACAGCGTTAAGAAAAAACGGCTCCTCAACATACAACATCGAAAAAGCTCAAAATGCTCGAAGAAGAGATAAGGACCCTACAGAAGACAATAAACCCATCGGCAAAACCATTCTGCCATATGTAAAGGGTACGACAGAGAAAATAGGGAGAGTGCTGAAAAAACACAACATAGAAACGATATTTAATACGGACAGAAAGATCTCAACTATTTTACCAACACCAAAGACCAAAATATCGTTAGAAAGCCACGGTGTATACGAGATTCCGTGTGGGGATTGTGGAAAGTCGTACATTGGACAGACCAACCGAAGAATCCAGGTAAGACGAGAAGAACACCGAAATGCTATCGAAAGCGGAGAAACCACGTCATCCCTGGCTCAACATGTCGCAGATACAGGACACACAATAAACCTGAACCAAACAACGATGTTAGCTAACATCGAAGTAAAAAGAAAACGGGAAATCAGAGAATCGATAGAAATTGAAAGAAATCCCAACGGCTTAAACCAAAGAGATGATGCGCAACGGCTTCCTGCAACATGGAAAACGGTACTGAAGAAAAAGACCAAAATAAATCAGGCCGCAACATCCACGCGTAACATTCCGCCGACGCTGCAACCTACACCGGACCAATAACAATAGCCAGAGTTCGCGCAGGGCAAGCAGCAGCAGTATCAGAATCAACTACATAAGTGACGGTATCGTGAGTAAGAATTCAGTTTACTTCAAGCAGCAGCGAGAAGCGGAACTACCTGACTTGACAATGGCAAGTGAGATCTTGCCGAAACGTCGTCAAAATAATGGTTTTCCTCAAAACTAAAATTATTCAACGCGGAGTCAAACCCGGAAAACAACAGAAAGCACATATAGCTCCCGCGGAAACTTCAAGTGTATATATATACATATATATATATATATATATATATATATATATATATATATATATATATATATATATATATATATATATATATATATATATATATATATATATATATATATATATCAAGTAGTGACTCTTGAGGATGCAGTCAGTTTATTTGGCCCACAAGACAAAGAAAACTCTTTGACTTACTGTCAAGCTTTCGAATTATATTTAATTCTTTTTCAAGACATCTACAAAATTTATAAATATAAAAATTAAGTAATTACAATGTATATTTTGTTTACTCACTAGTCGTTGAGATTGGTTGAAAAAGTTGAAACTTTACTAGAAGGACAATCACACACATATTAAAATATTTAAATAATCTTAGTCAATCTATTACATTATGTTGTGTCCATGGTTCGTTGTTCAACATGTATGAAGTGTATACCATTTCTTTAGAAGGAAAGCAAAACCAGTAACAATAGTTTTTTTTATAATTACAGTTATTAATTTGATTGATGTAAAGTAAATTAGTCCAGTCAATGTGTCTACCAGCATAAAATGAATTTTTAATGGTGGAATGTACGATAGAAAATCAGATTATGATGTTGTGTCAAATGTTTGTTGATATGCTAATATGTAACAATAAATGTTACTTAATTTGTCTATATCTGACTTTCTATTTATACATTTTCTATTTTTCTGGATGTGTGTAATTTCTACAAATAACCTTTTCTGTTCATTTTTCACCCTCTCTAAGATTGACGCTTGTGAAAAATTAAATGTATGATTTAGATTAATTGAGTGATCTGCTAATGCACAAGCTTGCGATTTTTTTGTATTAATATCACTTCTGTGGGAAATTATTCTGCTGTGTAATGTCCGAGATGTTTCTCCTATATAAACCTTATCGCAGTCTGAGCAAGGTATTTGATACACAACTTTTGAACTTTCCTTAGTCGTAAGTGGATCTTTAGTTTTGGTGTATAAATGTGCTATAGTTTTAACGTTTCTGGTAGCAATTTTTATGTTTTCGAGTCCTTTAAATAATTTGAGAAATTTTGGTGTTAAGAATGGAATATAAGGTAAAGATCCAAATGTTTGTGGTGTTGTTGGTACTAAGGTGTCGATTGTTGGGCTAGTGTTTCTTTCTTGGCTTGCCATATTCACTGTGGGTGGTTTTTTATTGTTGGTATTGTCAATCAATGTGATGGAAGCTGGAGAGGTAGCAGTACTAAAAATTAATTTATTAAGTAGTCCTACTGGATAAGAGTTTTCCATTAATATGTTTTTTAGTCTCTTCAAACTCTTTTCTCTATATGTTGGATGAGATATTTTTATTACTCGACTTTTTAGTCCCAAAATTAATTTTATTTTTGTTCTTGTAGGATGTTCAGAATAGTAATTTATGAATCTATTGCTAGAAATCGGTTTTCGATACCATTCTGTTTTGAGACTATTATCTTGAGTGCGATGGACTAGCATATCCAGAAAAGGGAGACTGTTGTTTTGTTCTCTTTCTGCAGTGAACTGTAGTTGGCTACATTGGTTGTTGAAAATATTTAAAACCTCATTTATTTTATCATTGGGTACTGCTAGGATCAAATCATCTACAAAACGTTTGACAAATGGAATATGAAAAGGTATTATTTTTAAACATTCTTCAATGAGATCATCAAGAGCATAATTACACATGATTGGCGATAATGAGCTTCCCATAGGAGTGCCTGCTGTTTGTTTGTAATAACGGTTATTAAATTTACAGATGTTGGTATCAAATATGAAATATAATATTTCTTTTAATGAATTTAAATTTAATGTGCAATGTGCCTGGATCTCATTCCAGTGTTTTTCTATGCTGTTTAGAATTAAATAAGACGGAATATTGGTATACAAAGATACCACATCAAAACTTACTAAAATGTATGTTTCTGGGATTTTTTTATTATTTATGAAGTTACTAAAAACAAAAGAATCTTTAATTACTATATCGTTGTTGAAATTGTATGCATTTGTTAAAATTGTTGTAATAAAATTCGCTAACTTACTATTGGGGGAATCTATTGAAGAGATTATTGGTCTCATTGAAAGAGTGGGTTTATGTACTTTTGGCAATGCGTAGAAACGTGGAGCTACTGAATTGTAAATTTTTTTTAATGATTTTGATTCACTAGCAGAGATGTTGCCATTATTCGCTAATTTAGATACAAGCTTGTTTGATTTTTGTTGCAATGTACATGTTGGATCATTTGTGAGTTGTTTATAATACTTAACATCATTTAACAAAGATTGACTTTTATTTGTATAATCGTCCTTGTATTGCTACGAGAAACGTTAAAACTATAGCACATTTATACACCAAAACTAAAGATCCACTTACGACTAAGGAAAGTTCAAAAGTTGTGTATCAAATACCTTGCTCAGACTGCGATAAGGTTTATATAGGAGAAACATCTCGGACATTACACAGCAGAATAATTTCCCACAGAAGTGATATTAATACAAAAAAAATCGCAAGCTTGTGCATTAGCAGATCACTCAATTAATCTAAATCATACATTTAATTTTTCACAAGCGTCAATCTTAGAGAGGGTGAAAAATGAACAGAAAAGGTTATTTGTAGAAATGACACACATCCAGAAAAATAGAAAATGTATAAATAGAAAGTCAGATATAGACAAATTAAGTAACATTTATTGTTACATATTAGCATATCAACAAACATTTGACACAACATCATAATCTGATTTTCTATCGTACATTCCACCATTAAAAATTCATTTTATGCTGGTAGACACATTGACTGGACTAATTTACTTTACATCAATCAAATTAATAACTGTAATTATAAAAAAAACTATTGTTACTGGTTTTGCTTTCCTTCTAAAGAAATGGTATACACTTCATACATGTTGAACAACGAACCATGGACACAACATAATGTAATAGATTGACTAAAATTATTTAAATATTTTAATATGTGTGTGATTGTCCTTCTAGTAAAGTTTCAACTTTTTCAACCAATCTCAACGACTAGTGAGTAAACAAAATATACATTGTAATTACTTAATTTTTATATTTATAAATTTTGTAGATGTCTTGAAAAAGAATTAAATATAATTCGAAAGCTTGACAGTAAGTCAAAGAGTTTTCTTTGTCTTGTGGGCCAAATAAACTGACTGCATCCTCAAGAGTCACTACTTGATATATAAATCTACAGTCAAGAATACCACCATCTTATATATATATATATATATATATATATATATATATATATATATATATATATATATATTTATGCACAGATATCAAAGTGAGGTCCTGACATTACGCGCACTTAGATCTCAAAAAAGAGGTCCTTATAACACATCAACAGGGTTCCGGGCGGTGCCGTGGTCTAAAAATTGTTTAAACAATTTTTGTTAAACAAATTCACAAAAATAATTTTTTATTAATAATTTAATTAAACCCAAATTAATAATAATTTGAGTTATTCTGGGCAAAAAAGGTCTCTTGTGATTTTTCTCTAAAATTGATTGTTGTCGAGTTATATGGCCATTTCCGCATTTTTGCAAGATATGTTTTTTGCTAAGAATAACCCAAATTATCTAAAAAAAAAATCGTTCGTAATGAAAAAATTATTTTTGTGAATTTGTTTACTAAGAATTGTTAAAACAATTTTTTGACAACGGCACCGCCCGGCACCCTGTGGATGTGTTTGTTATAAGGACTCTTTTTGAGTAAGTTTGTGCAAAAACATCTAATCGAAATAGTTTCGCTAACGGGGGCGACGATACAGTTGGACTATAGCGCTAATTGTTAATAACTAAAAATAACAGCTTTGTAGTAAAATAATGACAAAAGTCTCTTTGGGACCTTGAAGAAGGGGTTTGAAACTTGATTTGGTCACTTATTGAAATTCATAATAATACTTTTAATCGAGTTATTAAGCCTTGAAAATGGCCTTTTCGCATTTTTCAAATTTTTAATCGCATGTAACTCGACAACAATCAATTTTAGAGAAAAATGACAAGAGACCTTTTTTGCCCAGAATGACCCAGTTTATCTAAAAAAATATTGCTCGAAATGAAAAAAATATTTTTGTGAATTTGTTTAAAAAAAATGTTTAAACAATTTTTCGACCACGGTACCGCCCGGCACCCTGTGGATATGTTATAAGGACTTCTTTTTGAGTAAGTTTGTTTAAAAATATCGAATCGGAATAATTTCCCTAGCCGGGGCGACGATACTGCCCGGTCTAATTTAAAAAGTAGTTTTAGAGGCAATTTGTCATGTAAACATGTGTTGTGACAATAAACACATCTGCACCACACCAAACTGAAACCAACGTAAACGTTCTATGTATGATAATGTGAATGGGCAGTCCGATTGACGGTCTGCAAACGCTACGTGCCGAAAACGCGACGTGCATTATAATATGACGCGACCTTAAGTGAAATATCTAATCAAATGAGTAATCTTTCAAATAAACTACCTGCTATACCAACGAAGAAAGATGTATCGAAGAGAGACATTGTGTATGCCACTTCAAGTACTCAAACCGAAGACACTCAACATTTCGAAGCTAGTCCAGTCACAAAATCAAAAAGTGCAGAAGATAAATGCCACTTTGTCGTTATTAGCAACTTAACCCCAATTTACACTCCTATTCAAGTAGTTCACTACATTAAAGAGAAGCTAGGTATTAAGGAATATATAAGATGTTATGCCCTTCTTAAAGATGCCAACACAACAACAGGTCCTCATTCAAAATAGGTAATAAGTCTAAAACATCTATTGACTTATTATTTAATAAGGAAATTTGGCCACCTGGTGTAAACATTAAATGGTCTACAGAATCCTTATGCTCCGAACCAACAACTTCATCTGAGGCATATATGAAACCGAAGCACATCAGAAGCCCAATTAGCTTGTAAAATCCAATAACCATTCCAAGTAAAAACAAAAATGAAGTTCAAAACACAAATATACTTACTGACAAGCAGGCCATCGAAATTTGCAAATCTAAAGATCCGTTCCGTTCCCAAATTAATTTCATTAAGAAAGATACTTTGGAACCATCCATAAATTTGGATCCTTTGACACCACCAAGAGTTAGAATAACCAATAACTCAAACAGTCGATATCTTCTAGCAAGATTAAGGGAACCGGACATATTAAAAGCAATTAAGCTACATCTTGCTTTCCTACACGACCAGCCTGTCTCAGTATTTTGTGATGGATATACCAACACCAGTGTAAAACTATTTTTGGCTTCCGAAGGACTAACTACCAAGACTGAGGAACTAAGAAAAATTCTTTTAGAATTTAATGATGCCTATGGAATTAGTCCAGCTGAGGTGGAAGCTGATCTTGCTGCTTATAGGTCCTTTCTAAGTTCAGAAAGAATCATACATCTACAAAAATCAAGGGAATGTCACCGAAACTATTATTCTACTAGCTCTCCAAGACGAAATTTTTAAATAACACGACGTGTTCTGAGGAACTAGAAACCTCGAATAATTTTAGTGATGACAACTTTAGTATGGTTCTGATTAATATTCGTTCTGTAAGAAATAAAACTGACGAATTATTTTTGTTTCTGGAGGAATTAGGATTTCCCCCGATAGTTGCGGTTACAGAGAACTGGCTTGAAGTCAACGAGCCTTTTTTTGTAGAAAAATATACCACAATTGCTAGGTATGATCGTCCAAGTTCAGCTCATGGAGGCACCCTAATTCTTTCTAGAAATAATGATTTTTCTCTGATTACAAAATATGACTTTCTGTTAAATGAAGCCTTCTTTGAGTTTTCCCTAGTTTATAATAAAAATCTTAATCTTTACATTATTTGCATCTATAGATCACCTGACTCTCCTGTGGAACTATTTTTTCAGAACCTGCTAAATTTGTTAGATGACTTGCCTCATAGAAGCAGAAAAATTCTATGCGGGGACTTCAACATTAATTATGATGCTGCTTGTGCTACCCAAATGTCCTTGGTCAACATATTTGAATCATATGGTCTCTCAATGCACGTTAATTCTCCTATAAGGATTACAAAAACTTCATCTACCATAATTGACTAGATTGTCTCAGATTTCTCACCCCTTGATGTCTGCTCTACAATTATTAATGCGGGATTATCAGATCATGAAGCAGTATTTACGAAGTTTAACATCTTCAGCAAACCCTCCTCGAAAACCCGACGTTTAGGTAGGATTTTTTCCGCTCGGAATTTTCATAAATTTCAAAATTTATGCTTAACTTCTGAGTGGCATTTTCCTTCTGCGGACGTGGACTATAATTTCAACGATTTTATAGAAAAGCTTGTCTCTATCTTCAATAAGGCATTTCGTTTAATTTCAATTAAGCCAAAACATCACAAACCCTGGTCTACCAAAGGTATCCGCATATCAGCCAAAAATATGCGCTCACTATTGTATATCAAGAAATTTGCTACCAACATCTCTGTCACTCAATATATTCCCAAGTACAGGATAACCTATCTAAAACTCATCAAATCAGCTAAAAAAGCCTACTATCAAAATCGTATGGAAAGCTCTAAAAGTGTTGCAAAAGAAACTTGGTCCATAATAAACGATCTTCGAAATAGAACTCACGCAGTTCAAACATTTGCCCTTCCAGACCCGGAAAATCTAAACGAATATTTCGTTAATGTGAGTAAAAATATAACTTCTACTATTTTGCCACAAAAAGATCCCACTTGCTATCTCTCCAATTCAGGAGTGTTCTCGAATTCATTCTTTTTAAGACCAATCGATACATCTGAACTGATCCAAACTATCAATAGTATCAAAAGCAAATCATCCTGTAGTACTGATGGACTATCCATAAAAATCTTCTCAAATATCACAGAAAATGTGTTGGAAATCCTCGTCTCACTAATTAATGATTCCTTTGAAAGAGGCAAATTCCCAGAATGCCTAAAGATAGCCATTATTATTCCCCTTCATAAGGGTGGTGAAAAATCTAATGCTTGCAAATATAGACCTATTGCCTTACTACCGGTACTTTCAAAAATTATTGAGAGACTCATAAAAACCCGTCTTATGTCTATATCCTTTCTCATTGATAACAACATCTTATCCCAAAATCAGTTCGGCTTTTTAACTAATAAATGTACCACTGATGCCTTGTTTTCTATGCTTCATGAGGTTTACCAAGCACTAAACAATAATCTTTATACTACCACTGTTTTCTGTGATTATGCCAAAGCTTTTGATTGTGTAAATCACGACCTTTTGATAAAAAAACTAAATTTCTATGGGATTCGAGGTATTTCTTTGAATTGGTTCCAATCTTACTTGAATAATAGGAAACAACTAGTTAGAGCAAATGATACTGACTCTAGTCTCAAAAACATTGTATGTGGAGTACCACCAGGTTCAGTATTGGGTCCTCTACTGTTCCTTATCTTTATAAATGACATCACTAACTTAAAAATCGATGGAAAAATTTTTCTTTTTGCTGATGATACCAGTATCACTTGGAGCAACTCAACTATTGCATCTCTTCATGCAACTATAACTTCTGATTTGCTTAAGATAAAAACCTGGTTTGACTCTAATTTACTCTCTTTTAACGTGGATAAGACGTGGATATATTCTATAAAAGTGCCCTTCAACCCCTGCTTGTTAATAACAGCCAGATCTCTAGCGTTGATTCTGTAAAATTTCTTGGTATTTTTTTAGACAGCAACCTCAAATTGTCCCTTCATATCGATTTGTTAAGTAAGAAACTCGCCTCAGCCTGCTATGCTATAAGATCTGTTTCGAAAGAACTCAATTTAGCATCTTCTAAACTAACATATTTTTCCTTGTTCGAGTCTCATCTTCGATATGGTCTTCCTTTTTGGGGTTCTAGTACAGCTGCCCAATTAGATGTTATTTTTAAATTACAAAAAAGTGCAATAAGGTATCTGTTTGGCCTCAGAAGAACAACACATTGCAGAAGTTACTTCAAAGATCACGGCATTTTAACCCTTACATCTTTATATATTTTAGAACTGTTTGCTTAATTCGTAAACACATGCATCTCTTTCCAGCAAGGCCTCGTCATGACTACTCCACCAGAAATTAAAATTTTGATGTCTATTTACCGATCCCGTCCTCTGAGTTAGTAAAGACATATATATTATATTCCGCAAAAAAGCTATACAACCATCTTCCTTTACAACTCAAATCTGCAACATCTTTCCCCAAGTTCCGTAAAATGACAAAAGCTCATCTATCTAAAAGACCATATTATTCAGTAGAAGAGTTTCTTAATGAATGAGTAAGAAATTACAGTAATGTACAAGTAACCAAACTTATCTATATTTGGGTGTCACATGCAGCAGCTTAAACTTATTAGTTCCTATGTCTATAAATAATTTACTTTGTTGGATGTTTACTTTGCAATTTTTATAAATTGTTGCAATATATCGATTTTGTTTTTTTTTCTTTACTTTATTAACTTATATTTGGTATTTATGTATATTTTTTTTATATTGACGATTTATCAAATTTCAGAAAATTGTATTTGTTATTGTTATTGTTAAATATTATTTATTTATTTTTTCTGACTTTAATTAAGCTTTGCCATAAAATTTGTATAATTTTCAGTGACAATAAAGCATATTTCTGTTCTATTCTATAAGTATGACGCAAGAACGTGTTAACAATTTATCAATTTTGTCAAGAAAAATTTTTTTTGAAAAGTCTTTTTCTGAAAAGACGTATCTGATGTGATCGAACTGGAATGACAATTTTGTCTGTTATAGACATATAAACATCGTAGTTTAAATCCATTTATAATGTATTCTTATTTAAATAAAAAAATTTTACTTGCATTTTTTTTTTCGCAAAAATGGTACATGTTTGAAGGGCGGCTACTAGAGGATTGCCTAGGGCGTCAATTGACCTAAACGCGGCCCTGGTTTTTCGGTAGATGGCTCTAGTTCATCCGTGACATTTCTTTCTTTGCCATTCGGAAACGCCCAAAGTGTGATGCCTGGGGAAATCGGAGAGAAGAGGATATCGGACTACTAGTGAGGGGAAAAGACCTCCGAAACCGGTATAGACTCTTCTTGCACTCTCCGATTTAACCAGAGCATTATGCAGCTGCTGCATTTTCGTGTTTCACAGAAGTTGAAAATGTTTATACATTTTAATTCATTTACTCTTTTGTTGAGTACTAAGAAATCTTTCTTGTTGGAACTTTTACCACGTTGAGCAGAGAGGTTGTGAATTATTTAAAATTCTCTCATCTTAATTGCTTCGGCATCCTGTATGATTTATAATTTTTGAAAATCTCGGGAGGTTGTAACCAAAGAAAGTATTTTTTTTCTATTTAAGATCTTTGATTTTTAAAAGGTAAAAGGTTAAAGGTGATACTCGCGCTACCAATCTAACTTAAAGTAGTAATATTTCTGAAAGTAATGAAAAATCAATTAAAATATTTTTGATAAAAACCCTAGAGTTTTGTACTGTATCATTTTTCGTATCTGTTATCAGTTTCGAGTTACATGGAGAAAAAGCAGATTTTTAAGAAAATTTAATAATGCGCTCTATAATTTGATCTATTTTTTTTTAAATCCATGCATTTGTACTGAAAATGTTGTATTGTTGTACATGTTGTACTGAAAAGTACAAATTCCTGCACATAGAAATAACGCTACAATAAAAGGTATTGTAAAAGGAAAACGTTGCATATAAATTCTGCTGGATTCTGCTTTTTTCTTAAAATACATTAGTCATGATTATCATAAAAATAAAGGAACTAACAAGTACCAACAGAGAGCACACTATGGGATATTTAAAGATGATAATGGTTTTGGCAGGAGTACATAATGAAACAATTCGCCGATGATTGAATGATACAAGACGACCCACACCAACAAGCAGGGCCGAAAATAATAATTTGCGAATTAGAACAGGCAATTAGAAATTCAAAGACCGCAAAAGCAGTAGGCCCAGATCAGATACCCACTGAGCTAATTACACGTTGACGAACAGAACGTCTATATACGTCTAATTTCCATTGGTGTAATGTGGCACAACGTCTAGAGACGTAATTTTTAAAATAACGAGTTGTTACAATAAATGTCACATTACATCTACAGATGCATATTAAATGTGACACGATGTCCATGGTCGTCGCGCGTCGTCCACATGTTTACAAAAAAAGTTAAAAAACTCAACTCTAAAAGTTCAACAATTTCCCTAATCTACTTTAAAAACTATACAATAGTGTCACAACACTTGCTTATAGATTTGACACACTGTCCGTCAACGTGTTAAATGCATTGACGAAAAAACACTGCATGCACTTTTAGATCTATTCAAAAAAGTATATACAACAGGAGTAATACACCAGGATTGGATTGCTGTCCACGTTGTAGTACAATATGAACACTCTATAGAAAACATATTTTAAATAAGATCTTCTTCTTCTTCTTGTTCTTCGCGCGACTAGGATTAGTCCTGTTTGTCTGCCTCTTATTCTGTTTCAGTTGTTGTTGACTGTACATTGTTTTTCCGCCTTTTCGGTGGTCTTCCAACGGGTCTTCTGCTATACGGCTTGTTGTTTTTACAGATGTTCGCTAATCTATCTGGTTCCATTCGGTGTACATGTTCGTTCCAGTTTTTCTTTCTTGTTTTTATCCACCTGTTAATATTTTGAATTTTGCATTGTTCTCGTATACTTCTGTTGCTTTTTCTGTCTCTAAATGATATGCCTGGTATTGATCTTAATACTTTCATTTCGATATTGTTGATTTGTTGTTTCGTCTGTCTTGTATCGGTCCTTGTCTCCGCTGCATATGTTAGGATAGGTCTTACTGTTGTCTTGTATACTTTTATTTTGCTTTCCGTGGTCAGATATTTGTTTCTCCATATGCCTTCTCCGAGGCAACCACTTACTCTTGCCGCTTTTGTTGCTTGTGTTGTGGTCTCTGTTCTTATATTCCTGTCACTAGTGATTTCTACTCCTACGTAATTGAATTTCATTACTTGTTCTACAATTTTGCCGTCTATTTCTAACTTGCATCTACGCGGCTCTTTAGTTATCACTATACATTTAGTTTTTTCTACTAATATTCTCATATTAAGTTTATTTGCTGTGAAATTAAACGTGTGGAGCTGCCTTTGTAGGACATCCTCGTTATCAGTAATTAGTACTGCATCATCGGTATAGCATAGTGTTACGCGATTGACTCTACTATTTTATTTATTTATATCTTTAGGCACTAAGTTTAATTTAAATAAAGGAAGACTTACTTATATTATTTTATTTACATCACTTATTTATTTTAACCCGCGAGTAGTCGCGCGGTGAGATAGAATCTCAATTTTTATCCTTTTTCGCGATAACTTGATGAAAAATTTTGCAATTTTAAAAAAATTTCGTAAGTGCCTCAAGGAAGGGTGTAGTAATGCGTAGGATTTTTTTTTCTTCTTCTTCTTCTTCTTTTTGTGGAATTTATGGCTTTGGGGAGAGCCAATTAGCTTTAACCCGCGAGTAGTCGCGCCGTTAGATATAATCTCACATTTCATCCTTTTTCGTAATACAGTAAAACCTGTCAGTAACGGCCACTAAAAATGAAAGAACTATTGGCCGATATAGAAAGGTGGTCGCTATTGCCAATTTTTTTAGTCTACATAATTGGTTTGGGAAATTTTTAAACTGGCCGTTAGGACAGGTGGCCGATGTTGGCAGGTGGCCGTTAACACAGGTTTTACTGTACAGTAAAATTTGTCAGTAACGGCCACTAAAAATGAAAGAACTATTGGCCGATATAGAAAGGTGGACGGTATTGCCAGTTTTTATAATCTACATATAATTTTTGGGAAATTTTTAAACTAGCCGTTAGGACAGGTGGCCGATGTTGGCAGGTGGCTGTTAACACAGGTTTTTTAATAAAATTGTTAGAAATATATATGTTCAATATAAAAGTAGATAAAAATTGTACAAAATAAAAATTTGTTTTAAAATTCGTATTTTGAGATATAATCTCACACGCGACTATCGACGTTACAGAAGTGAGCGCGACTACTCCCGGGTTAATAATTACAAATAACACCCACTAACACATCTAATTTATTTACAAACTCAAATTTATGATTTAATTAACTAAACATAATAATTCCGATAACTAATAAATACATTTCATATCTTCGATTCGAATACATTAAATTACGCGACGCGCTTCGATGAATGAATGACTGGCCTGTGCTCGAATCTCGGTTCTATATATACTTCGGCAGCGGTCGTCTCCGAACGCCGTGGATAGGAATGGTATTGTCTCGTAACGCCGAGAAGCTTCGGGAAGAAATAGGCCAATTCGTGAGCGGACTAAATAGTGTCACATTGCCCCCTCCTTAAAAGATGGTTCCTCCTGGAACCTTGTCGGGACTGGAACTGGATGCTGGTATCTGCAACTGGACCCTCTTTTACAACTCCCAGTTGTATAAAAGTGGCAGGGGACGGTCTTCGCTCCGCACCAGTAACTATGCGGATTGCAATAGACTAACACCCGGACCTCGGTGTCTTTAAAAATTTCTTCTACCATATTTCGGATAACTCTCCAGTCTAATTGGCGGCATTCTAACTTTGGCATGGCTAACTTTTGCACGTCGGACTCCAACACGTGCTCTCTCAATTGAATTAATGCATCCCATACATCTTGGTAGGTAGGTTGGTCATGGACAGTGTCTTTTGTTACCAGATAGAATAGGTAACGTGATGCATCTTGGAGTTTCAATGCTTTGCCAGGAGCTGGCAGTTGGCATTGAAGTTCTGCAACTCGATCAAACTTCCTTCGGAAGGCGGATGCCAACCCTCGTGCGTCTTTGATACTGGCCGGGATGGTATGGGCCAGTGAATAGTCATCGGGAAGTGCGAGTAGATCTCGCTTTTCTTCATTGGTAACACCATGTCTCGCTTTACCGGTACCTCCATAGGCCTCCATGAACTCCTCAAACGTGAGGTCAGGCATCTCTCGAACTTGGTTTACTTCCACTTCTTCATCTACGTCGTGGTCTCCCTCGTACGGCGCCAACCGGTTATGGTGGACTATCATCGGCTTTCCTCTAGGAATCTTGCTTATTCGGTAGATAACGTCATTAATTTTCTTGACAATGAGGTACGGACCTTCCCAGAACTGCTGCAACTTGGGAGAACAACCTGTTCGCTTCTTTGGATTATAAAGCCAGACTTTGTCGTTCTCCCTGAAACATCCCTTCTCGGCTTGGGTATCGTATCGTTTCTTCATTCGGTCGCTAGCGATTTGAAGATTAGAACGGACCAACTCATGTATATCGTCCATTTTTCTTCGCAATTAATTCACGTAATCCTCACCAGCAACATCTTCTCCAGGTCGACATCCAAACTCTAGATCACAGGGTAGACGCATCTCACGTCCAAATAGGACTTTTGCTGGTGTTTGGCCCGTTGATTCATTAACAGCAGATCTATAGGCCATTGCGAAGAACGGAAGGTACTGGTACCAGTCTCGTTGATGATTGGACACCATCTTTGTCAAATACTTGCCGACTGTCCTATTCATACGCTCCACCATTCCACCCGATTGTGGGTGATAGGCCGTAGTTACAAATTCCCTGAAATAGATCGCTCTCAAAGTTCCTTCCTTGGTCACTATGGATCTCCAGAGGCACTCCGAATCGGCTGATGCAGTCTTTGATTAACACATCTGCAATAGTGGCGGCCTTCTGGTCTGGAATTGCGTAGATCTCAACCCATTTCGTGAAGTAATCCATTACCACCAACATGTATTTGCATCCACTGTCACTTTCTGGAAATGGCCCGGCAATATCCAAAGCTATTCTTTCAAACGGACTTCCAACATTGTACTGTCTCATAGGAGCCTTCCTTTTCCGGTAGGGTCCGTTACTTGTAGCACAGCTAGTACATTTCTTACACCAGTCCTTCACATCGTCGGAACTATTCATCTAATAAAATCGTTCCCGAATTCTCTGAAGGGTCTTCTTTACACCAAAATGCCCTCCTGATGGACTGTCGTGTAACTGACGAAGTACTTCGGCTACTCTGCTCTTTGGAATCACCAACTGCGGTCTCCTCACTGAACCATCATCATTTTCTATTACTCGTTTAAGCAAGCTGTCTTCCAAGATAAATGAGTCCCACTGGGCCCAATACGTCTTAACTACTGAGCCTAGGCTTGATATTTCTTGCCAAGATGGTCGACGATTTTCTTCTTTCCATTTTCGAATCTTCTGTAAAACTGGATCTTTTTCTTGTTCTTCCTTGATCTTGGTAGGCGTCCACTCGTCGTTGACCACTGTTGTTCTTAGTACTGCTGCTTCCTTTGACTCTGTTTTGTTGCAATGGGAACATTCTGCTGGACACGGTCTTCTAGATAGAGAATCAGCGTTCCTGTGGCTAACTCCGGCCCGATGCTCGATCTTGAAATCATATTCTTGAAGTCGTTCAATCCATCTGGCTATCTGACCCTCTGGATTCTTAAACTGCATTAACCATTTAAGGGCGGCATGGTCGGTTCGGATTAGAAACTTCCTTCCGTAGAGGTATTGATAGAAGTGTTCCACTGATTTTACTACTGCTAGAAGTTCTCTTCTCGTGACGCAATAATTTCGTTCAGGTTTTGAAAGCACTTTACTAAAATATCCAAGGACTCGTTCCTATCCTCCTTGGATCTGCGACAGCACTCCTCCAATTCCCACATTGCTTGCATCCGTATCTAAGATGAACTCTCCTTCTGGCAGTGGATACCCTAATATTGGCGCTGTAATTAAATGCCTCTTCAAAGTTTCAAAGGCCGTTTGGCAGTCTCCATCCCAGCAATAATCCCTTGCTTCGTCTGTAAGTCGCGTTAATGGCTTAGCAATATCTGCAAACTTCTTAATGAATCTCCGGTAATATGTACATAGTCCCAGAAAACTTCTCACTTGATGTTTATCAGTTGGTTCAGGCCATTCCTTAATGGAATCGCTTTTTCCTTTATCCACGGCCACTCCTTCTTTGCTGACTATATGACCTAAATAATTGACTTTACTTTGAAATAACTGGAATTTCTTGGGATTTAACATTAACTGGGCAGCTTTAAGTCGATTAAAAACGTCTTCTAAATTCTTCAGGTGGTCTTCAAACGTCTCTCCCAAAACGATTATGTCGTCTAAATACACCAGGCACGTTTTCCAAGATAACCCTCTCAACACATTTTCCATAAGCCTGAGTCCAAACGGCATAACGTTGAATTCCCATAATCCAGATCCTGTCGTAAAGGCCGTCTTCTCTTTGTCCACTGGATCCATTTTTACCTGCCAATATCCAGACTTCAAGTCCAACGTAGAAAACAATTTACTTCCAGCCAATGTGTCCAACGTGTCGTCGATCCGAGGCAGAGAATAACTATCTTTCTTGGTAACATTGTTCAACAAACGGTAGTCCACACAGAACCTCGTAGTTCCATCTTTCTTCTTGACCAGGACCACCGGAGAGACCCATGGGCTCGTAGAAGGTTCTATCACCCCGTCTTTCCTCATTTCTTGAACAACCCTTTCAGCTTCCTCTCTCTTCGCCTGTGGTAATCGTCGAGCTGTTTGACGAATTGGCCTAGCGGTACCAGTGTCAATTTTATGTTTGACAACTATCGTTTTTCCTGTCTTTCCTCCTTTCGGTACGAATATGTCACGATATTGCCGAAGAAATTCCCTTAATTTCCTTTTCTCCACTTGATTTAGAGATTGGTCAGCAACTTCAACCATTTGGTCGAACTTGTCGTTGGAATTATCTGATGTTGTTTTCTGACGGATTATGGACGTCACGGGTACACAAGTTCCTACTTTTGTCTCCTTCTTGATGGTCACCGGGTAGTCATTGACATTAATCAATCTCACGGGAATTTCTTTAGCAGAAGTAACCAATTCCTTTCCAATTATGATTCCTCGGCCAACCTCCTCGTCGTGGTTCCATGGCTCCATCATAACAGGTGTTCCTTCTTCTACAATTCCCTGTAGCCGCGCTACGATGATCGTTTCACTCCTCGCAGGCACAACTGTATCTTCTTTAATGGCTGCTAGCACAGTGCTGTCATCATGTGGATGAAGAAATACCTCCTCGTTGCCAACTTTGATTACCCTATTCTTAAAATATAATTGAAATCCATGCAAATTCATTACGTCCATTCCTAATATATCATCTTCTTCGATGTCTGCAACTATGACAGTATGGACGAACTTTTCTGCTCCAATCCCTAATTGTATCTGGATTTCTCCATGGGTGTTGGCGTTTTCACCTGTGGCAGTCCGCAGTCGCAACCTCGTTGGTAAGAGTTTCTTACGGCTGTTTAAAACTGACAGTCGTATAATGGTCCTGGTCCTTCCGGTATCCACCAACAATGTATACTTTTTACCATTTATTTCTCCATCCACATATACACTATCTTCACGACATTTCAAAGAAGCTATTAGTATGAGAGGGTCTTTGGAAAAGTTGCGGGTCGAAGCTGCCCCCCTAAGGCCGACCCGTTCTAGTTTTCCTGCTGGTGAGTCTCTCGATTGTTATTGTACCTAGGGTACTTACACGAACTCCGTACGTGTCCCATTTCCCCACAGTTCCAGCACCTTATGGTCTTCGTTTTCTTGGATGCAATGTCTTTCATCATATTAACAAGCTGGTCAAGTTTGTCCTCATCCTGTTCCTCTTGCACAGTCCTCACTTTACTGTACCCGCCAGAGGCCTGGGTAGCTGATTCGTATTCGAGGGCGGCAGACAAGACATCGACCAGCGTCTTGTGACGAGCTAATCGCAGTGTTCTTTGCATTTCATGATCACGAAGGCCATCAATAAATGTTTGAACAGCCAACTTTTCCATCATGTCTTCGGGAGCTGTTGGATATGCATATCGTACCAACCTGGCAATATCGACCTCGTATTCTTGAAGAGCTTCATCTTTCTTTTGTCTTCGATTTTTAAACTGCGACTGATAGACATGCTCTAAATATTCGTGCCCGTATCGCATATTCAGTCTCTTTTTAAGCTGCTCGAAGTCATCTGTCTCCTCTACGGCTATGGTCTGGAGGACATCCAAAGCGTCGCCTCGAAGAGCAATAGTGAGGTTTACAGCTTTTTCTTTTTCGGACCATCCGTTCGCTCTGGCCGCCGATTCGAACTGTTTCATGTAGTTGTTCCATGATGACTTTCCGTCGAAATTTGGCACCTTAACACGGGCATGACCTACACTCCCTTTAACTATCGACCGTGGCTCCAGTTTGTATTTGGTTTAATCATCTTTGATGTCTGTTAAGATGGGTTCCATCCCTTTGTCTACTTTTTCCGTTTCCTCCATTTTCTTTTCTATTTCCTTGATCTTTTCTTCAAAAGTAGATTTTATGGACGATATCTTGCCGTCAAAATCCGAAGTGACTTTAGAGATCTTGTCAGTCATCTTGCTTTCAAGGGATGAAATATCACCCGAAACTTTCAAAATATCACTAGAAACTCTATGTTCTAACGATGTAATGTCTGTCGAGACTTTGTTCTCTAACGATATAATGTCTGTAGACACTTTCAAAACATCCGAGGAAACTTGGGAGATTTCACCAGAAATCTTTTTCTCTAATGATGTAATGTCTGTCGAAACTTGGGAGATTTCACTAGAAACTTTGCTCTCTAACGATGTAATGTCTGTCGAAACTTTCAAAACATCCGAGGAAACTTGAGAAATCTCTTTAGAAATTGACGAAATTAAAGCAGTTTGCCTGTCCTCAAACACGCAGATTTCTGGATCATGACCCTCTTCCTGTAGTGCGATCTTCAGACGAACCACTAGATCAGCCTTTTTCCCCGCTGCGTCGAGCTCACGATTTTCCAGTTCTGTTTTGAGCTCCGTAAGGCGCAGATCAGAAAGTTTCGGCTTACACTGTGAAGACATGGTCACACTCTTTGTTTATTACGATTTATATTTAGTTATTATTAAAGATTCCACACTGTATTTACGCGAATTAATTTTATTTATTTCAAGTATCCCTACTTCTGCACCATTTGTTACGCGATTGACTCTACTATTTTATTTATTTATATCTTTAGGCACTAAGTTTAATTTAAATAAAGGAAGACTTACTTATATTATTTTATTTACATGACTTATTTATTTTAATAATTACAAATAACACCAACTAACACATCTTATTTATTTACAAACTCAAATTTATGATTTAATTAACTAAACATAATAATTCCGATAACTAATAAATACATTTCATATCTTCGATTCGAATACATTAAATTACGCGACGCGCTTCGATGAAAGAATGACTGGCCTGTGCTCGAATTTCGGTTCTATATATACTTCGGCAGCGGTCGTCTCCGAACGCCGTGGATAGGAATGGTATTGTCTCGTAACGCCGAGAAGCTTCGGGAAGAAATAGGCCAATTCTTGAGTGGAATAAATAGTGTCACAATAGTATCGTGATTTTATGCGCTCCCATGTGGTATCCATGTCGTTTTCTTACTTCGTGAATTATTTGATTCATCACCATATTGAATAACAATAGGCTGAACGAGTCTCCTTGGCGGATTCCTTCTTTTAGTTCTATGCGTTATGTTTCTCCTGTTGACATTATAAATCTGGTCTTGTTGTTCTTGTAAATTTTATTAATTAGCCTTATTATCTGGTGGTCTATTTGTTCAGCTTGTAATAAATTTAAGATATCATTTCGCCTCACCCTGTCAAAAGCAATTTTTAAATCTACAAAGCACATGTATGCTGGTTTTCCATATTCAATAGACTTTTCTACTATTTGCCTGATAATAAAAATTGCATCTATTGTGCTGCGATTCTTCCGGAAGCATTGTTGTTCATCTGCTATGTTCGCTTTTTCCTCGATTTTATCTTTTATGACTGCCGTCAACAATTTTAATGTGCTGTTCATCAGACTAATGTCTCTATAATTTTCAGGATTTTTCGAGTCTCCCTTTTTCAGTATCGGTAGCAGGAGACTTTCCTTCCATTACGCTGGTACTACTCCGATATTTATTATATCGACAAATAATTTTAGGAGCTATTTGAGTAGTGTTCCTTCTCCATATTTTAGCAGTTCATTATTTATCTTATCTTATAAGGACCAGGTGCTTTTCTATTGTTAATTTTTTTATTCGTTCTTGTATCTCTTCTTCTGATATTAGTACTCTATCGTGGGTTCCTTTAATGTTTATTTATCTGTTCTCTTCTTCTCCTTCTCCATATAATTTCGTGAAATGCTCAGTCCATTGTGTCTCCGTATAACAAAAAAAAGGAGGATAGTACAAACGAAAAAACACCAAACAAATTAAAATGTGACCACTGTAAATTAAAAGTGGAGCAAGAGAGGCAGAAACAAGAACAAGAAAAAATCAAAAGGGCCTTAAATATGGGGAGAGGGTAAAAAACTTTTATGAGCATATGCGACACTAAATGGGAAGAGAAACTATATGAAAAGACAAAGTTGGAACAAGCGGGTCTACTGGAAACAGTAGAAAAAAACAACTGTCTAGTTTTTACAAAAAAGGACGCGAAAGATAAAGGCGTAGAAAACACAATTAAAGAAGTAGGGGAGGACCTAGCGGAGATGCTAGAAGAAATAGAAGAGGGAAAAATAAATTCCCTGGAGAATACCAAAAGAAAAGCAAATAAAAAAACAACATGGTATACTTTCGTTGCCAGATTAGAAAAAGAACAGGGGGGAGACGCATACGATATGGTAGTAAAGGCGATAAAGGAAATAAGGAAGGAAACAAACGAAATCCCAGAGGTCATGAGGGTCGTAGTCGCAAACGACCTGAATAAAAAGACTATAAGGAAAGCCCTCGAATATGTAGGACATGGAGAAACTATATCCTGGGAGATTTAAGTAAGAGGCAAGGAATTGGGTGCAGAGAGGAAAGTGGAACAAGAGGAAGCTCTCCTTATAAAAATGGACAAAGGAAAAAAATACAACGAGGTACTAAGTGAGATGAAGAATAAGATAGACATAGGAAAGATGGGGATCCAAGTAGACAGGTTAAAAAGAACAAATGGGGGGGATCTCCTAGTAAAGCTAAAGGGGAGGGGAGCAGCACAAAAACTGAGGGCAGAACTTAACAACAAAATGCAAGGAATAAATACAACGATAAGGAGAAAGGAGAATTTCTTCACTATAGCTAATTTAGACCAGGAGTGAGTGAGAAAAGTCTGAGAGAAGGGATCAAAAGCTATACGGGCATCGCGGAAGGAAAAATTGACATAAAAGTACTAAGGACGAACAAACACGGAGAGCAGGTGGCCACAATAGCCGTACGACCCTCCAAAGCAGAAGAACTGAGGAGGTACGGCACAATTAAGATCGGATGGACAATATGCCCGGTAATGGAGAGGTACGCCCCGGTGAGATGCTTTAAGTGTCTAAAGTTTGGCCACAGTACCTACGAGTGTAAAGAGGAGAGCAGGGCGGCTTGCTGTTATAACTGCCTGAAAACAGGACACACTGCCGCAAACTGTAACAATAAAGCATATTGTTCAGTTTGCAAAGAGGAAGGGCATAGAATGGACAGGATGGCCTGTCCAGCCTATCGAGCCCTAGTGTACGGAAGGGGGGATGAGGGAGAAACCCCAAGAAACGAATAAAAAAACGAAATAGACTTCCTGGAAAACGAGGGTGGGCCCATATACAGCTCACCTAGGTTGTATTTTATTTATATAAATTTTAAAATTACTAATTTATTATTTTATAGATCTATTTTATTATTTACATTACCTATTTTAACTTTATGTTACTGTTTTAACTATTTCTATTTACCTAACTATTTTATTTATACACATTTTACCTATTTATATTATTTATTCATTTTATCTATATTTATTTATTTATTTATTCTAGTTTTTAACTATTTTAATTTTTCAAAAAAGGCGAATCCGATGCAGGGACGACTCTAGGGAACTGAACCAAAACGGACCTCAAGGATCAACCTGGTATACGGATATTGCAGGTGAACGTGGGCAGAGCACGTAGAGCGCACGATCTTGTCCACTTAAAAGCCTGCAAGCTGGAAACTGACCTGCTCATCGTCCCCGAACCAAACAAAAAAATAACATCGGACGGTGGATGGGTACAAGATAAAGGAAAAAATGTGGCGGTGCTCATGAGAAATAGGGATCTAGGGGTGCGGGGCATTGTCAGGGGCGGAAATCACATACTCATCAAACTGAGGGATTTCAGCCTCCTGGCATGCTACATATCACCGAACATCCATATGTTAAGATACAAGACTATTGTAGATGAGATAATGAGCGCCGCCACAAGCGAAAAAGAAATCTTGGTAGCCAGGGATATCAATGCTAAATCGAGGTTATGGGGTTCCCCCATAAATGACAAAAAGGGGGAACTTTGGAACGAATGGATAGCCCAGGCTGGCCTCCAAGTCTTAAATAATAATAAACCAACTTTCGTAAGAGGGGCAAGCCAGACACATATTGATGTAACTATCGCAACTGAAGGGCTACCCAAAAGAATACAGGGATGGGATATCCTCGACGACCAGTTATTTACCTACCACCGCTACATCCAGTACGAGGTTAAGGTGAAAGGGAAAGTAAGACGGCCGATAGGAAACACCGAAAACTATTTTAACAAAACCACATACCTATCGGAGGTCAGGAAGATCAAGGAGGAAGAGATTTCTGACCTTGGCCAACTGAGAAGAGCATTAGAAAATGCAGCAAAGTTGGCCACCGTGAAGAAAAAGAATAACAAAAAATCCCCCTACTGGTGGACGGATGAGATAGAAGGTCTACGGGAAAGATGCCTCAGAGCTCGAAGGAATTACACGAGAAGCCAGGGCAACCTCGAGCTCAAAGAAATCTACAAAGAACTAAACTGAATAAAAAAATAAAACAAGAAAAAAAGGAAAACTGGCAGACCCTGATAAAAGCATTGGATGAGGATATATGGGGTGATGCCTACAAAATTACCATGAAGTCATTAAGGATAATGGCCCCATATAAACTGGACGAGGACCAGCGGATGAAATCGGCTGAACTCCTCTTCCCCACTAAGGACATTCAAACTTTTACAAAAATCTTTCCAACGATGGTGGAGGAGTTCACGGAAGAGGAAATAAAAACCGCTGGTCAGGAGATGAAGACGGGGAAAGCTCCCGGCCCCGACGGGCTGCCACCAGAGGCAATTAAGATAATAGCAACGGAGAAACCAGGTTTGATCAGAAGAATATGCAACGACCTACTGCAGAAGCAAGAGTTTCCCAGGGACTTAAAAGAAGCGAACCTTGTTCTGCTCCTAAAGCCTGGGAAACCCCCCGATTCAGCATACTCTTATCGGCCAATATGCCTCCTGGACTGCCTTGGTAAGTTCTACGAGGGACTTATCAAGAAGAGGCTGGAAGGCATGTTGGAAAATGAGAGAGTATTATCACAACAACAATACGGATTTCGAAAAGGTCGATCAACCGTCGATGCCGCGACCTGGATAAGAGACGCGGCTAGAGCAAGCAAAAAAAGATGGGTGGTCCTTGTTCTGTTGGACATAAAAAACGCTTTTAATTCAGCAAACTGGGGCCTCATAGTAGACAGAATCGTCGAATTTGTGGCTCCAGATTATGTGTCCAACATAATAAAGGACTATCTGTCCGAGAGAACCGTATGCATATAAAAAAAGAAGATGGAAATGACCGCAGGAGTACCCCAAGGGTCGGTCCTGGGACCCACACTATGGAACATACTATACAACGGGGTACTAGAAGTAAATAAGATGAGAGGAGTAAGAGCAATTGCATACGCGGACGACCTGGCTCTACTAGTAGAAGACGACATGAATTGGGGTATAAGAGAGAGAGAGTAAACAAATCAATCAAGACAACCGTGGAATGGATAGAAAGAAATGACCTAAAGCTAGCAGTAGAGAAAACAGAAGCGATAATCTTGAGGGGACCGAGAGATAGAAAAGATATAGTGTTTGAGTACAAAGGCTCCGAAATAAGACCCCAGAAGACAGTTAAATATCTAGGAATTACTTTTAATGGCAAACGGACATTCGGACCACACGTGCAAGAGGCATGTCGGAAAGCAAAAGAAAGGACCTCCACGTTAAGCAAGTTAATGCCAAATATAGGGGGTCCTGGATCTCATAAAAGAGCGGTGATGTTGCAATCAATTTTATCCATCGCACTGTATGGGGCCCCAGTATGGCACGAGGCCCTGGAGAAGAAGAAATATAAAGACATGCTTCTTAGAGTACAGAGAAAACCTCTGATCAGGGTGTGCAGCGCGTACAGAACCGTATCAACTATTGCCTTACAGGTTGTGGCTGGTTCTGTGCCGGTGCACATTCTGGCCAGAGAAAGAGTCCGAATGTATCAACGGGGTAACGGGGCAATTGGTTCAGGACCTCAAGAACGAAACAGAAGTTTAGAGATGTGGCAGAGGGAATAGGCAGCCGAGGTCGAAAAGGCAGCCTGGACGAGATCTCTGATTCCGGATGTAGTAAGGTGGTACGAGTGCAGACACAGGCGCGTCAATTACTACTTTACACAGTTCTTGACGGGACATGGATCGTTCAGATCATATACCTATCGTATAAAGAAGACCGCGGACGATCTATGCCCCGAGTGTGGAGTGGTGGATGACGCGCAACATGTCGTATTCATATGCCCGGAATACCGTGCGGGGCGTACCGAGCTGCACCTGGGTCTGGGGTCTCCTCTAGGCGAGCCTCACGAGCTTATGGATAAAGCTATTAGTAGCAAGAGTGACTTCGACCTGGTCATTGCCTTTGTTACAAAAACAATGAAGCATAAAGAGGAAAAAGAGAGGCGACTGCAAGCAGGATGACCCATATTATTTATTTTTTAACGTGTTTGTGTTGTAGAGGGCAGCCAGTGTGGAAGGACCTTTTACATCCAACCTACGCTGACTGCTTTATCATGTTATTTTACTTTATTTTATTTATTTGTTTATTTAATTTTATTTATACAAATATTTTATCGATTTTACCTATTAATTTTATTTATTTTACTTAATATCGTACCATAATTTTATCCATACAAAAATTTTTTTATAATCGTTTTTCATTATTTCTCATAGGGAAGTCTATTTACGTAATAATTTATAAGGTATAAGTGTGAGAGTGAGTGTGAGTGAATGAAAACATGAATGCTTGGAGTTACTCGTAATTGCCGACTGGTATCTTCTTGCTAGTTTCATGCTGGATGGGGGGCACCCCGGTTGCCTCACCCACACATGGGTTGCACGGGACGGTCGTCTTCACTGACCGGTCTTTTGCGAGGTGTGTGTGGGTTGGGGCAGCTAGGGGGTCACTTAGTCTGCGGAACGCACGCGAAAAGTGCCAGGGGGGAGTTAAGAGTAAGGTCGACGGGTCAGTGTATATACTCGCTAAGAGTGGTTCAGGACCCGTCGGCTGGAGAAAGAGGAGGTGAGTTTAGTTGGTAGGCGATCCGGCACGGTGAAGCGTGGCGGATTGAATCCAACACACCGGGACACCTTCCCAGACGGTCTTTAGAAGATTCTCACCTCCCAAAAAAAAAGCTAATCATTCAATTAAATCTAAGAAATAAGCTTTAATTTTTTCTTTGGAATCTCTAAAGTAACGTTAATTATAATTCACTTAAAATTTTTAAATGTAGATCATGTATGCAGGTTAAATTTTCTAGAGAAATAATGGAAGTGTTTGAATTAAGGATAGACAATATCTTACAATAAGTGTTAGTAGATAGTAAGCAGTGACAAAAAAAGTGAAGTTTTTAGAGAGATTAAATATTTATTATAGGTAAATTATTTTAAAGTTAGTAAGGCGATTATAAATAAATCAAAATAAAACTGAAATAATGAGATGAATTAGTAAAGTAACGTTAATTTTTTTTCTACAACCACTATTCAAAATGCACTTTTCTGAACAGTTTTCTGTTAACAAAGTTGATATTTTCTCACACTATAAGATTTATGACATATGCAGAAAAGTGTAGACAAATATAACCTGTAAGACAATTATTATACTTAATTATCGAATAGAAATTAAATTATGGATGTTACAACTCTTTTATTTTACAATTTTATTCTTAATAAATATTTTATAATTATCAATTAACTAATAAGGATTTAGCAAACTTAGCAAGATACGTCGAATGATATAGGTTTGGTGTAAAATTGGTGTAAATCCGTGACTGCGTAAATATAACGTCAAATGTGATATTATTCTGTAATAATTATTTAATAGTTATTTATGATATAAGTGTTAAAAGTACACGTTTAAGGCACGCATGTGAAAGTTTGAAGAATGAGCGAATCGAGTTCTGCAATTCATATGAATGCCTTAAAAATGTAGGTACTTTTTAATAGGCACATTATACAATATTCTTTCTACAAACGTAATTACAGGACAATATCTACAAAAACTTTTACTTGAACTTGACTGGCATTCAATTTTTATATTTTTTTGACATTACATCAAAATTGCCTATACACTAGTGCCTTAAAGTAGCATTTTTAACGCTCGTATGGAGTGCTAAAAATAGCATTTTTAACACGGTTTTAGAAAAAATAGTTTAAATTCCAACAAATTAATGTAGTGCATTAATTTTTTAACTAATTTCTGTGTAATTTGTTTGGGCATAAGGAACTTAAATTGATTAGTATTAATTAAACACAGTTTAAAATTTATACGCTTATAAGTTTATAATTTATTTATATAATAAATCTTAGATTGGAAATTGTGATTTTTAGTTTTAGCAAAACACGTGGTTGTAGAAAAAGTATAGTGTGTAACACGTACAAAAAGGTAATTTCTGCACTTGTTACACAATATACTATTTTTCTACAACCACTATTCAAAATCCACTTTTCTACACAGTTTTATGTTAACAAACTTGATATTTTCTCACAGTATAAGATATATGACATTAGTGTGCAGAACAGTGACGTTTCTGTGCCGGAATAGTATATTGTACAACAAGTGAGAAAAAAGGCATATTTCTCACGAGCGCAGAAGTTTATTGGCACGAGGCGAGGGCCGCAAATCAAGCGAGGGAGAAATATGTCATTTTCTCATGTGTTGTACACTGTACTTTTTCTATGGATGCGGTTTTGTCAAGAATTGAAACTTCAAAATTAAATAATTTAGGTGCTTTTAGTTATATTTATGGATAAATTGAAATAAAATACATATACATGTAGGTATTTAATATTCTTAAAATTTACATACCTTATTTGTTTAAAATTCTAATTAACAGTTATTTTTGAACAGTTTGAAAGGTAATTCCTGGTAGGTTTTTCTTTGACACATTTATTTGACAACATTAATTGTGTTTGTATTGTGCATGTTACCATGGAAACGGCGATCATAGTATGAAAGACCGTAGGAGAGCCCGTGAGAAAAAATATTTCTCACCGCAATGGCCGACTTTTCTCACTGCAAGAGGAATTGTTCATTTTAAATGTTTGTAACTAGTGAGAGAAGTTGCATATTGTATAGCATCCATAGAAAAAGTTCTTTCTGTACAGTTGGCTACCTCATTTTGAGTAACGTTATATTCTGTTTACATCCGTGGTTAAAGTTTAGATAAATATATAACCTATAAGACAATTATTATATTTAATGTCCGACTGGTTTATTATTTGACAAATAATGATATTATTTCGAAGTCTATTAAGTACGATATGTAGGTACGGTAACAGTTAAGTACGATATATGTCCAAGGGGGTGTTATTGAAAACTTACGCCCTAGGGCCAAGTTGACAAATAAAACTCTAAGTAAAATTACGGTTACCACAATTACGTTACGACAATTTCTGGTAAATGTATTTATTTAAAAACAAATTAATTCAAAATTCATTCAAATTTTTTGCATATAAAGAATAATTTAGTCGGACATTAAACGTTGAATGCACCACGGGTAGTATAATGATAACGCTTTCAGTCAACGTGTATACCTCGGGCCAAAGGCCCTCGGTCTATACACCATTGACCTCAAGCGTTATTTTCCTTATAATACCCTTGGTACCTTAATAACTATAATGTCCAACTGGTCTATTATTTGACAAATAATGACATTATTTCGAAGTCTATTCAGTACGATATAACGCCCAAGTGTTAGGTGTTATTGGGTATATAAGGATGTTATTGAAAATAACGCCCGAGGGCCTATTAAATTTAAATAACGAGTTAAATACTGTCAAGTTGACAAATAAAACTCTAAATAAAACTATGGTTACCACAATTACGTTACGACTGTTTCTGCTAAATTTACTTATTTTTTAAAACTAATTAATTCAAAATTCATTCAAATTTTTTGCATATAAAGAATAATTTAGTCGGATATTAAACGTTGAAGGGTATTATAATAATAACGCTTTCGGTCAACGTATATATCTCGGGCCGAAGGCCCTCGGTCTATACACCATTGACCTCAAGCGTTATTATCCTTATAATACCCTTGGTACCTTAATAATTATAACTATAGAATAGAAATTAAATTATGAATGTTAGAACTGTTTTATTTTACAATTTTATTCTTAATTAACATTTTATAATTATCAAAAAATAACCAATAACGATTTAGCAACCGCAGCAAGTTAGGTCAAATGAAGTAGGTTTGGTGGATCTCCGTGACTGCATAAATGTAACGTCAAATGTGACACTATTGTGTAATAATTTTTTTAAAATAGTTTAAATTTAAACAAATTAAGGCAGTGCATTAATTTTTTAACTGATTTCTGTGCAATTTGTTTAGGTATAAGGAATTTAAATTGATTAGTATTAATTAAATACAGTTTAAAACATATCACACATTATTATAATTAATCTTCGTTTGGAAATTGTCATTTTTATTTTTAGGAAAAACTGTGGTTGTAACAAAAGTATAGTGTGTAACACGTGCAGAAAGGAAATTTCTCACTCGTTTGAATTGCGGCACTCGCTTGCGCTCATACCGCAACTTTTCAAACTCGTGAGAAATTAGTACCTTTCTGCACTTGTTGCACAATATACTATGTCCAAACCACTTAATAGAGATTTAGGTAATATTTAGCTTAGCTTAGGAATTATTAGTTTCGAGATTTTATTATTATTACAATTAGATTTTTTACGGCTTATATGCACTTGAAGACTATGTAAAAGTTAGGATCAATTTTATTCACTGTGGACACTGTTTTGATGAAGTGAATTAGTGAACGAAAAAAAAAAGACTAAAAGACACGACTTGAAATAGTGATAGTTTAAGAAATACAGTTTAGTTAAATAGAGAAAAATGTAAATATTTTGAGGTTATAATATATTTTGTATAGGTATATTAGGATCACAGTTAGCTTACAGAAACTCTTATCTAGGTTTATTTAGTTAGGTCTTATATCGCCGGACCTTTCTCACTACTTCAATATAGAAATTTAATTTTTTAGGTAGCCATAAACATTTTTGTAAAAGGGAAAGAGGAATATATCGTCAGATATTCTTCTTCTCTTCTTAGGACTTTAATTTTTTTTAACGGCAGAGATGTAGTATAATATGAACACTCAATATCAGTTTATAGTTTTCTATCACATGTTTAATATGCGTGAACTTGAACTAAGTATATTTGTTATTATTTAGATCGATATAAAATACGCTGAGGAATCAGTATTGTGATATAGATATATAGTTATTAACTTAGTATGTAGAGGTCGAGACGCTATGGATCATTAGTGTTATTATTTACAATATTGTCTGTTACCCATAAATAAAGTATAATGTATTGAAGACTTGTTTATTCCATTTAATTAATTTGGACCAAAAGGCATTAATAACACACTAATTTATGACAACGCTTGTAACACTACCCAAGTCAGTACATGCGACGGAATGCTCCCAGTGCAGAACAATTTCGTTAATACGCCGCACACTTAGATATTCCTAAAAATAATACACAAGAAACTGTACAAAAAATAGAAGAAGATATAGATGACACCCAGTTTGGATTCAGAGGAGGACTAGGAAAGAGAGAGCTCTATTCGCTTTTAACGTTCTGGCGCAAAGACGACTAGATATGAACCGGGATCTCTATATCTGCTTTATAGATTCTCAAAAGGCTTTTGATAAAGTGCGACATCAGAAACTCGAAGAACTTTTAAAAGAAAAGAGTGTGGACAGTCGAGATATACGGGCTATTTTCAAACTGTACTAGAATCAAAAAGCAATGGTTAAAATTGAAAATGAAGAAACGGAAATAATAGAAATCAAAATAGGTGTTAGACAGGGTTGCATGTTGTCTGCATTGTTACTCAATCCGTAGCGAAGCTATTTTTAAGGAAGCAATATCAGAGGAAAAACAGGGTATATCAATAAACGGAAAAATCTTGAACAGCATAAGAATCGCAGACGACAACGCTATATTTGCAGACAGTTTATAGTGTTTGTCACTCTGAGATGTCAGTACGGCTTTTAAATGGCAATGCTTTTCAAATGAGAAGTAAAGGACATATGTTGCTACATAATCGGTACTGATACCAGAGGTGGCTTTTAAATAAAGAATTTAACCCGGTCCACTTCGCTCGCTAACCGCTCGCTGAGGCTGCGAACGGGTATCGTTGCTATTCGTAAAAACCTGTACTGACTTCTCGGAGTGACAAATACTATATTATGTAGAAGCAAAATAGATTATATCAAGTCAGTATAAAATATGGACTTATAAATGAACGTTAAGAAAACCAAGTTTATGATTATTTCTAGGAAACACAGAGTATGAAGGCTAGATATCGAGGGAAACAAGACCTCCAACTGGTGTTTGGATCTTTGATTCTATTCGAAAAAAAAAAAAATTTTTCCCATCCCGAAATGGTGGATGTGTGAATTGTTCGTAAGGGGATTTTCCACATTCTCTATTTCATCTGTCTGATTTCGTACGAGTGGTCGTTAAACCATTAGCCTTGGATCTTTTGATCACTGAGTGTGTTTCAAAGGTCTACATCTTATGTTTTTAAATATATATATATATATATATATATATATATATATATATATATATATATATATATATATATATATATACATCCTACTATCAATTTGGCATCGATACATTATGCATTTACCATCGATTTGGCATCGTCTTGCAAAGTGGCATCTGTATATCGATGCCACTTTACACTACCTTAATAACTTTATCCCTGTACTTGCTACCAGAAGTCTAATCAGCTCGGTAGTTAGAGATTTGATTCCTTGATGTTACTTTAATATATCAGCTTTCCTTGTTTACCTCTTACTAAGTTATATAAGTTTATTCCATAAAATGTTTGAGTCCAAAATGATCGTACAGTGAAAATATTATATACATTTAGTTCAGTGTTTTACCGTTTTGTCGCTGCCGTTATATACATGAAAACGTATATCCCACTTTCATTATCAATCATTTTGGCATCAGAAATTTGGCATCACTGTTGAATACAATATTATTCACAACGAAAAATAGACAATTTGAGAATGTATATATTATTTTCATAAAGAAATCAGTCTGGCATCATGTTTTATTGTTTTCACCCAATTTTGAAAAAATGTGAAAACTTTGTATTATCCACGTCCGTCTGTCTGTAACCACAACTCCTCCGTCAATATACCAGCTAGAATGACAAATGAGGTATCAAATGAAAGCTGATAATCCAAGGATGGTACTAAATGTGAGATAATTGACCTTGGCGGTCTGTCCGTCGGTCTTTACGACCGCGAATATAACTCCTCCATCATTATACCAGGTAGAATGACAAATGAGGTGTCAAATGAAAGCATATAATCCAAGGATGGTACTAACGGTGAGATATTTGACCTAGGCTGTCTTTCCGTCGGTCCCTCCGACCGCAAATATAACTCCTCCGTCATTATACCAGGTAGAATGACAAATGAGGTGTCAAAAGAAAGCTTATAATACAAGGATGGTACTAAAGGTGAGATATTTGACTTAGGCGGTCTGTGACTCGGTCCCTCCGACCGCGAATATAACTTATCCGTCATTATACCAGGTAGAATGACAAATGAGGTGTCAAATGAAAGCTGATAATCCTAGGATGGTACTAAAGGTGAGATATTTGACCTAGGCTGTCTTTCCGTCGGTCCCTCCGACCGCGAATATAACTCCTCCGTCATTATACCAGGTAGAATGACAAATGAGGTGTCAAAAGAAAGCTTATAATACAAGGATGGTACTAAAGGTGAGATATTTTACTTAGGCGATCTGTGCGCCGGTCCCTCCGACCGCCAATATAACTCCTCCATCATTATACCAGGTAGAATTACAAATGAGGTGTCAAATGAAAGCTTATATTCCAAGGATGGTAATAAAGGTGAGATATTTGACCTAGGCTGTCTTTCCGACGGTCCGTACGACCGGGAATATAACTCCTCCGTCATTATACCATGTAGAATGAGAAATGAGGTGTCAAATGAAGGCTGATATTCCAAGGATGGTACTAAAGGTGAGATATTTGACCTACATGGTCTGTCCGTCGGTCCGTCCGACCGCGAGTATAACTCCTCAATCATTATACCAGGTAGAATGATAAATGAGGTGTCAAATGAAAGCTTATAATCCAAGGATGGTACCAAAGGTGAGATATTTGGCATAGGCAATCTTTCTGTCGGTCCGTACGACCGCGAATATAACTTCTCCGTCATTATACCAGGTAGAATGACAAATGAGGTGTCAAATGAAAGCTTATATTCCAAGGATGGTACTAAAGGTGAGATATTTGACCCAGGCTGTCTTTCCGTCGGTCCGTACGACCGCGCATATAACCCCTCCGTCGTTATACCAGGTAGAATGACAAATGAGGTGTCAAATGAAAACTGATAATCCAATGATAGTACTACAGGTGAGCGATTTGACCTAGGCTGTCTTTCCGCCGATCCGTACGACCGCGACTATAACTTCTGCGTCTTTATACCAAGTAGAATGACAAATGAGGTGTCAAATGAAAGCTGATAATCCAATGATGGTACTACAGGTGAGCGATTTGACCTAAGCTGTCTTTCCGCCGGTCCGTACGACCGCGGCTATAACTTCTGCGTCTTTATACCAAGTAGAATGATAAATAAGGTGTCAAATGAAAGCTTATAATCCAAGGATGGTACTAAAAGTGAGATATTTGGCCTAGACAATCTTTCTGTCGGTCCGTACGACCGCGAATATAACTTCTCCGTTATTATACCAGGTAGAATGACAAATAAGGTGTCAAATGTAAGCTGGTAATACAAGGATGGTACTAAAGGTGAGATATTTGACCTAGGCGGTCTGTCGGTGGGTCCGTCCGACCGCGAATGTAACTCCTCTATCATTATACCAGCTATAATAATAAATGAGGTGTCAAATGAAAGCTTATAATCCAAGGATGGTACTAAAGGTGAGATATTTGAGCTGGGTACTCTTTCTGTCGGTCCGTACGACCGCCAATATAACTCCTCCGCCATTATACCGGGTAAAATGACAAATGAGGTGTCAAATAAAAGCTTGTGGGTGAAAACCTAGGACTTACGAAGTCCAATTTAAAAATAGGGCATATCAGAGATATGCCTTAGACATCATAGAAGACAATGACACAGAAAAATCAATCCCTTAGTTATGTATCTTCGGTCCTGTTGGTCCAATCGTGATGTATAGCACCTCAAATGATAGGATTTGACAAACAGAATACAATGAGAGAAAAATCAAATACAACCTCATGTCAAAAGGGCCTTAGTCGCGTATCTTCGGTCCTATAAGACCAATCGTGACGTACGGCATCTCAAATAATAGGACTTGACAAATAAAATACAATGACACAGAAAACTCAAATACAGCAACAAGTCAAAAGGGCCCTAGTTATGTATATCTAGTCCTATTGGTCCAATTGTGACGTACAGCAGCTCAAATGGTAGGGTTTAATGAACAGAATACAATGACACAGAAAAATCAAATACAGCAATATGTCAAAAGGGCCTTATTTACGTATCTTCGCTCCTATTGGTCCAATCGTGGCGTACAGCACCTAAAATAACTGGATTTGACTAATATAATACAATGACGTATGAAAATCAATTACAGCATCATGTCAAAAGGGCCTTAGTTTTGTATCTACGGTTCTATTGGTTCAATCGTGACGTACAGCGTCTGAAATGATGGGATTTAACTGGCAGAATAAGATGGTGTAGACAAATGAAAATGACGGCATGTAATAACACTTTAAAATTGTAGAAATAAAATGGATTAACACACATGGTATGACATATTAGGTGAGAGTATTTAACAAATAGAATACGATTACATACGTCCAGTTTTTGACAAGCGACTTCTCTACATATGATAAACGCGAAAGGGCCCCAACGTTCACTGCTCGACATAGGCCTCCCGTTCACTGCATATACCCACTGCTTTCTGACGCTGTGACTTGAGAGGATAGGATTTAACGAATAGAACGACAAAGAAGACTAAACAAGGCAGCTCACGGGAAAAACACAACTGTCCGTTTTATACTCTACAGGGAAGCATCAAATATTCAACGTAAGAATATATTAGAGTATAACGGTATAATAAATCTTTTTCTTCTTTTTTTCATTTAGTGCATTCCGTACGTTTTTTAAACATAATCAGGAGAAGTTGTTGAATTTCTGAAGTCTATAAAAGAATTTCTTAACAAACCTTTTTTTAATTGTGTTATGGATTATTTTTAAGAATGTGTTTAAAAGGCAGTTCGCAGGCTTATTGTTCAATGGTCTTATCACTTTCAAGCGCCTGTCTTTTTTGTAGGACTATTAATTGTTACTTGTGATTTCAACCATTCTAGCGGGGCAATGCCTTTTCTATAACTGAAATGAATATTGTTATCCATTTAATTTTTTTCCTCAATTAATTGAATGCCTCCTACTGGTGTTTGGTCTAAGCTTACCGCTTTTCCCCATTTAAGCTAAACTGCTCGTCAAAAGTTAGGGATATAGAAAATTATGCTCATTTTCATAGCTAATTTTTTCGAGAACAGATTAACGGATTCCACTATTTTTTTTTAATATTTTAGATTTTTCTTTAGTATTTACACAGTTGTGCAAAGGTTTACACAAACTTCTTTTTTGTACTTATACCGAGTGGTAGGTATAAGTACAGAAAAGAAGTTTGAGTAAACCTCTTGATAGGTATTAGTTACGTATCTTCACTCCCATTGGTCCCAACGTGTCGTACGGCGGCTCAAATCATTGGAATCAGCCAACAGAATACAATGACTAGGGAGCGGATTTATATGCGATCAATTTTGATGAAATATTCGCATATATATGCGGTAAAAAATTACGAAATATGCGCAAGATATGCACAAAAATTCAAAAAATGCGCATTTCGGGAAACCACAAATTTTCTGTCTTATTTAGTAATCTTATTTATTATTTTTCAAATAAAATCATTTTTTATATATGCAATTTATTCACAGTTTTTACAAAAACTGCTACCAATAGTTACCTATTTAAAATAAAACAACAATATCACTATAAATATATCTTCGATTATAATTCACTACAATGTGTTTTTCCAAATTCTTTACGAGGAAACATATTCTTTGATCAGACAAAATATTTTTATAACTTGAAAAACTCCTTTCAACATCGATAATTGGTGCGTATTTAAAATAACTTGTTAATTTCCGTTAGAAAATCGTAAAACTTTGGCTAAAGGTGTAAATTCTCTTAACAATAGAGGATTTAAAAAATCACCAGAATTATAGGTAGGTACCTACCCTAATAGCACAAGGACGTCCAATGGACGTGCTTCACGGACTTTAGGGACGTCCATTGGACGTCCGTTTTCGTCCGAGGAACGTCCTTTATACGTCCTATTTTGGTCCAAATGTCGCGCTACCGAACGTCCATTGGACGTCCATCTAATGTCCGAGGGGACATATATTGGATCTTAATCGGACGTAAATTGGACCTTAATCGGACATCCTAGGGGACGTAAATTGGACCCTAATCGGACGTAAATTGGACCTTAATCGGACGTAAATTGAACCTTAATCGGACGTAAATTGGACCTTAATCGGACGTAAATTGAACCTTAATCGGACGTAAATTGGACTTTAATCGGACGTAAATTGGACCTTAATCGGACGTAAATGGGACCTTAATTGGACGTAAATTGGACCTTAATCGGAGTAAATTGGATCTTAATCGGACGTCTTAGGGGACGTGAATTGGACCTTAACAGGACGTCCAATTTTGGTCCAAATTCCACGTTGCCAAACGCCCAATGGAGGTCCACCTAACGTCCGAAGGGACGTTCGGTGGACGTCAATTGGGCCTTCATAGGACGTCCCAGTTTGGTCCAATGTATTGCTGCCGATCATCCATCTAACGTCCTGGGAGGACGTTCGGTGGACGTCTAGAGACGATATTTATACCTGTGGAGAATGTATTGTGGGAAATAAAAATATATTTTTTAAGGAACTTATATTACATCTTATATTAATTTACAATTATTGGATATTAGATTATTTACATTAAATTATAATTACATTTCTCCAAGAAATTAACGCACCACCTTAAAAATGGGCCATTTTTGATGTCTCGAATTTCCTAAAGCCATTGTCCCATCTAAGTGATTTTTTTAATAATATTATAGCCTAGGCTATATGGGCTACCTCCATAAGCTTGTCATGCACGGGGAGCTATACTGTAATAATATTATATCACATCGCTGAGGGAACTCTACATTACATATACTTTTCGAGTCAAAACTTTTATTCTCTTAATATTATTACTTAAAAAATATATACTACATTCGTCTCGCTAAACTCGAAAAATAACTTATAAATCATAAAAATCTCCAAAAATATAAATGACATAAATGAGAATTGGCACAATTATTATTATGGTTTTAAGTTGATTTTTCGGATTTAACTACAATATTATGCAAAAAATTATGTTATATCGCAGATTTAAAATGGGTTTATCTCGAAAACAGTTATATTAAGTTTAGCGAGATGATTGTAGTACACTTTTTTTAAGTAAAAATATTAAGAGAATAAAAGTAGACTGGTACGCAGTCTGATTTTTGCATAAGAGTTTAATGAAATGGTAACAAATCAATTGGAAGTTCTGTCCGACAAAATACATGGAACGTTTTCGGTAGTCTGATGTTCCAAGTTTTTAACCTGTTCCACAATTAAAACTTCCCCGGTTCCAGTATTCCCGTACATCAAAGTTTGTCCGACTAGACACCGTGAAGCTATTAACAAATTTTCAGCTTGCTGTTAATCAACTTTTTTTATTACGCGGGATCGAGGTCTATAAATGAATACAATAAATAAGTAGGTAGGTACATATTATACACTTATTTATACGAGTACAATTAATAGTAGAGCTGGTTTTTGGGATGTTACAAGCAGCATTTGCATTTCCACAGAGATACTTATGACAGAAATAATAAAATACCGAGACGGACTATTATTATAATAATTTACAATAGGACCCGACGGCCGACGCTATAGGGACAGGTAAAATTTATGACTGAACAATGCACCGAGCATCGATACAAGCAATATGTACCGGTCGAAGGTTATTTTTTATTGTGCCAAATGGACGTATATAGTACCTACCTTTAAAAATCGAATACACAAATTAAAAGATATTTAACAACCATAAAGATTTGTCAAACTCTATCACCGACTTCATGAAAACAAGTATTACTACATTCTTTGATGGTTTTTGCTGTAAATTTTAAAGGATTGACATGAAATTTGGCATACGCATAGCTAACATGCCAAAGAAAAAAAGTGATATTGTGCCAATGTGTGCTATTGCCCTGGGGTGAGTTTCACTCTTTCTCTGGGGTGAAAAACGTTCAAAATAAGTCCGGACTTCGATAAACTGATTAATATTAAGCAACCTTTATTCCATACTTACAAAGTATGTGTACTTACAAATTAATATGTGAATTTGGGGGGTGAGTTTCACCCCGAGGAGGGGTGATATACAAAATATAGATAGATACACAAAAGATATACAAAAATGTTTCAAAACATCGAAAAAATGTGGTAAAATGCAAATATACATATCATATTATGATAAAATTGCGATTTTGGCGATTTGCCTTTTTGGATAGAATGATGATGATGTTGATTAGGATAAAACTGCGAAGAATTTTTTTATCGAAATATAGTAAAAAATATGAAAAATATACCAAAAAGCTTGAAAAAATATGTAAGTATGTAAGGAAAAACATAAATAATTAAATAAACTTTTGACAACACAACACAAAAGTTTGAAACACTCACTATTTGGATTGGTTGTCCTGGCTTGTGATTTTCTTCTTTGCAGATGACGCTCACGGATCGATGTCAATGTCCAACGGACGTCCGAGCACGGACGTCCAATGGACGTCCAAAGGACGTTCATATTTATTCAACACGTAAGTACGTCCAACGTCGGACGTCCGAAGGACGTTCATTTATAGTCCATCCGCATTAGGACTAAAACTGGACCTATTTTGGGCACACGTACGCTCAACTTCAAAAAGATGCTCTCAATATTCATCTGTAGTAAGGATACATTGATAAAAATTATATTTTTGCTTATTAGAATTAACCACCAAACTTCTATCATCTTGGTAACGGGAATAATAAAACATTATAAAGTCCACTTTACATCAACAATAATTGAACAAGAAATTGACGACAAGTTATTCAAGGTCAAATTTGGCTTATACAAAACACAATTCTACTTCCAATTTTGCCGTGAATAAACAGAAAATAAAGAAATTTGACAAAATAAAACATATCCAATTGTTCTATTTCATCAAATTCCTTCATTTTCTTTTACAAATCATACATTTTGTACTCGTCAAATTTGGCCTTGAATAACTTAGTCAATTTCTTGTTCAATTTATTGTTGATGTAGAGTGGACATAACGAATAATTTACCGATCAGATTTTCACACTTTACATAAAAACAAAAACATGTATTAGATATTAAACTACATATACAGTTTTGAATTAAATATGATTTATAATCTTTTCCATTTAAACTATTTTATTAACATAATTAAGTTAATATTTTATTAAATAATTTTGCTGTTTAATCCCCTTATTGGTAGAATATGTCCAATATGGACGATTGGAAAAGGTCCGTATTTCGTCCGAGTACGGACGTCCAAAGGACGTTCATATTTATTCCACCCGAAGGACGTCCAACACCGGACGTCCGAAAGACGTACATATTTAGTCCACCCGAAGGACGTCCAACGCCGGACGTCCAAAGGACGTACATATTTAGTCCACCTGAAGGACGTCCAACGCCGGACGTCCAAAGGACGTACATATTTAGTACACCCGAAGTACGTCCAGCGTCGGACGTCCAAAGGACGTCCGTTTATGGTCCATGGACGTTAGGACCAAAAATTGACCTATTTTGGACGTCCAAAGGACGTCGTGTGCTATTAGGGTATTAAATATAACAAAAGTATATAAAATTCGGATTTCCGGGTAAAACATCCTTCGTCATTTTAACATCCTACAATCATTTCATAACGGCGGCGTATTATCCTATAAGTACTTTGTGTAGAGATTGTTTATTTTCTAAGAAAAAATGAAAGGCGGTTAATGAGCTGTCTCTCTTGGTTCTCGAATTAATACAGACCACAGCCTGTGCGTGGAAATATTTTGTCGAATTAAAAAATTTAAATTTTGTTTTGGACTAATGAAATAAAACATTTTAGTAGTTCCAAAATGACACAAAATCTAGGCATCGGGTAAAAAAGTTTATTTGAAGAAAGTGTATTTTTTTGTTCTTCTTAATGGCGGTACAGGCTCGTTTTTTTAATATTGTATTTAATTACAGAATAATTTTCAAATATTGCCTAATATATTTTTCAAATTGGGCTCTGTACCGCCATTCTTTATTATATTACGGATACGTGTGCCAAATATCTTGAAAAAATATTCAAAATTACAGCCGCAATCTTGGAACGCGTTTTGGCTACCTGTTGATCGCTACTGTATCACCTTAAACAATTTTTTAAACAAATTCACAAAAATAATTTTTTCATTACGAACGATTTTTTAGATAAGTTGGGTTATTCTGAGCAAAAAAGGTATCTTGAGATTTTTCTCTAAAATTGATTTTTGTCGAGTTATATGGCCATTTTAGCATTTTTCAGGTTTTAAATCGCGTATAACTCGACAACAATCAATTTTAGAGAAAATTGACAAGAGACCTTTTTTGTTCAGAATGTCCAAAATTATCTAAAAAAAATTGTTCAAAGTGAAAAAATTATTTTTGTGGATTTGTTTAAAAAATTGTTTAAACAATTTTTCGACCACGGCACCTTGTGAATATGTTATAAGGACCTCTTTTTGAGTAAGTTTGTGCAAAAAAATCGAATCGGAATAATTTCACTAACAGGGGCGACGATAAATCCGGGACTATAGCGCTAATTATTAATAATTAAAAATAACAGCTTTGTAATAAAATAATGACAAAAATCTCTTAAGGACCTTGAAGCAAGGGTTTGAAACTTGATCTGCTCACTTTTTAATTTCATAATAATAACTTTTAATCGAGTTATTAAGACTTAAAAATGGCCATTTTCGCATTTTTCAAATTTTTAATCGCATATAACTCGACAACAATCAATTTTAAACAAAAATGGCAAGACACCTTTTTTGCCCAGAATGACACAAGTTATCTAAAAAAAATTGTTCGAAATGAAAAAATTGTTTTTGTGAATTTGTTTCAAAAAAATTTTTTAAACAATTTTTCGACCAATGCACCGCCCGGCACCCTTTGGATATGTTATAAGGACCTCTTTTTGAGTAAGTTTGTGCAAAAAAATCGAATCGGAATAATTTCGCTAGCGGGGGCGACGATACTGCCCGGTCTACTTTTGATGCTGATGGTGATAGAATAGATACTTTTTATATAACAAAAATAAAACTTTTTTTAAACTCTTTAAAAAATTTGTGGCGGGTTTTCCCCGAAAAGTGCGTTATTTTTTGGACATTTTACGTTGAACTAGTCGATTTGGAATTTGACGAATAAGAACCAACTTTTGATTAGCTCCAACTCTGTTTTTATTGTGTGTCCAGACTTCATACATACATCATTTTTTTTACTGTTTTATAAGCTTTATATTTGCTAGGAATAGTTTTTCGATCAAATACTTACTTTTTGATTTATTTGCGAAAAACCATCTAAAAACAAATGTTACAAGGAATTTAATTAGTTTATCCACTTACGGACTTATTTGGACCTATATTTTTTCACACTCAAGAAGGGGGTGGTACTCATTCCCAGAAAAAAAGCACACACTGGCACTCTGATGTTCATTTCGCGAAATATCGCAGGGTTCGTATTTAAAATTTTTAATTTACTCCTCACCCCTTTCCGTGGGGGTTCGTTTTTGGTATCATTCGATAGACTTTTGAAAAATATTGAACACGCATTTTTTAGTTTTTCGATCTGACGTTCATTTCGCGAAATATTCGCTTTTTTGTGAAACTTTGTGACTCGCCCATCATTTCTTCAGATTTGGGAACACTTAATAATCGGAGGGGGCCAAGTCAGGAGAGTAAGCCGCATGAGAAAGTAATTAGAACCCCAACTCGAATTTTTGCTACTGTCACAACGCTCTTGTGAGTCGATGTGTTGTCTTAGGTCTTGAGAACACTTTTTTCTTCTGCTTATGGAGTCGTTTTTCATTCATCACATACCGGAACTCACCACATAAATTTTGAAGACCCTGACATCAAAACTGTATTAAATTATATGTGATCTAAGTAAGTTAATGAAAAGTCAGAACAGATAGAGTAGAACACTTATAAAAAAATTGTAACAAGCAATTGGACATCGTAAGTTCTAATTTTTCACAAAAAGTGACCGGAAGTTGAACCGGCAGTCGATATTTGAACCCTTCGTGTAACTTTTTGTCAGCTGATATGACGGATGAATTTTGTTCACCTACAGATATGGACGAACAGACAGGCATGAAACCGGAAGTATGTATTTGTTCTGGTCTTTCTTAGTCGTGTTGACCAATAGTTTGTACTATTTCGACGAATTTAAAACAGTACTTTCGGTTGCAACTCTGGAACAGGCAGTCCGAGGTCAAACTTCTCACATGTAATATCATATTTTGGTTATAGGCTTTCATTTGACACCTTATTTGTCATTCTTTCTGTCCTACTAATAGACGAGTTGTGTTTATTGACGGACAGACATGGATAATTCTAGGTTTTCACATTTAATGATAGAAACAATAATTATACAATTCAGTTAACCTGACTATATCATTGTGATAATGACTTCTTATCTAAAAGTGACAACGGCAATAATTGCCGTTGTAATAATTATTATTCCATTCACTCACGATAAAATATCGCAAAACCTCCAGATTTTAAAGAACCGCTTGGATTGACATAAAATTTGGCACACACGTAGCTAAAATGCCAAAGAAAAAAGTGAGATTATGCCGATATGTTGTCTTGTCCTGGATGTGACTTTCACCCCTTCTTGGAGGTGAAAAAACATACGTGCAAAATAAGTCCGGAAGTGGATAAACTGACTAATTCTAATTCTAAGCAAATTTTGTTCTATAAAAGTTTTAGGTCAATACTTTTCGAGGTATGTGCGAGTGAATATGTTTATTTTTCATAGAAAAACACGTTTTGGACGGATTTTCGCAAATAACTCAAAAAGTAAGTATGTACATATTTTATCGAAGAAAATATTCCTAGCAATAATATAGCTTATGAAAAAGAGGTGTCAGTATAAGTTCTGTAGACCCAGTAGAAGCAGGGTTGCAGCTAATGAAAAATAGGTTCTTATTCGTCAAATACCAAATCGAATATTTCAACGTAAAATAACCAAAAAAATAAAGCACTTTTCGGGAAACACTCATCATAACTCTTTTAAAGTGTTTAAAAAAAAATTTTTTTGGTGTTTTTAAAACAGTTTCTAGCGTGAAAAGTAAGCAAGTTACGCTGAAAATAAAATCGTTCCCTTTTTTTTGGCAATAGAAAGTCATGAAAATTAATTGTTACCGCTTCACACGTTACTTTAGATAAATGTATTGTTTATACAGGGTGTCTCCGAAAATAGTGCGTTCCTTTAAGGTGTGGATATAATACACAATTTAGAACAAAAAGGTGTTGTAACATTTTTTCCTAAAGTTAACCGTTTCAACAAAAATTACGTTGTTCTCCATAAGAGTAAATTTTTATTTTCATAAATTTATATGACCTGGCAACATGGCGTAGAAGAACCTGTGACTGTGAAATTTAATCTAATGGGACCCCTTGTTTATTTACTAATTGAGTATCAATTTGCATATCAAAATGTATTTTCGTTTTTTGGTCAAACGGCTGAATTTAGAATAAAATGTTATAAGATTTTTTGCTCTACATTGTGCTTTCTATCTATACCTTTAAGGAACGCACTATTTTCGGGGAAACCCTGTATATGATCTGTAAGTTGCATTGGTTCAAAATGCTTATTTTTGAAAGGGGTTTTGTTGAAAGGCCTCGAACGAATCACTAGTCACGAGTATGTATATGCAAATTTTGAACAGCCATATCTTAACCAATTTTTGTCTTCCAGAAAATCAAAAAATTCCAAATATTTAAAAAAGCAACACCTACATTTTTTACTCTTTAAGATATTTGGTATCACTAATAATTTTTAAGTTATTTTGACACAAGTCTTTTTTTCAAAATTAAAGATTTAAAAAAATTTACTTTAAAAACCAAATTTTTCCACAAATAAGCACTTTGAACTGATGAAACTTACAAACACAAACAATACATAAAGTTACTTGTGAAGTGGTAACGATTAATTCCATTTGGGCTGTTAATTAGAGGGAGTTTTTAGAATATTTTTAACCAAAAAAAAAGGAACAACTGTATTTTGAGCGTAACCTGCTTACTCTTGCTGCTGGAAACTTAAAAAAAATAAAAATAAACGTTTTCTTAAACACTTTAAGAAAGTTGTAATAAGTTTTCCCAGAAAAGTGTTTCATTTTTTTTATTTCACGTTAAAATATTCGATTTGGAATTTGAGATATAAGAGCTTATTTTTCACTATAGTCTGTTTTTAAACAAGAGGAGTCATTCAAATTTCCCGCGCCGTACACCTTGTTTGTAATTGGTACAACCTCAGGCAATTTTACTCATATCAAATTTTGACACTATTGGCATTTCATAGGTTAGTTTATTTATTTTATCAGCAATTTTTGTATTTTCTGCGTTCTTCCTTTTATTTTTAGATTTTTAGTCAAGATTACCGTCAAAGGCCGATATGATCAACCAAAAAAGAAGATTTATCTGATGATATTTCTAGTGACTTTCTTGGGTGTGAATCTGCCATTTAGTTTACCTACTCCTCTTGGTTTTAAAACAAAGCTTAGCAATAACTCTGCTTCTACTGGGTCTACAGACCTGACACATATACCATTTTTTCACTTTTTTATAAGCTATATTTACTATTTGCTAATTTTTTTTCAATAAATTACCTACTTTTTGAGTTATTTGCGAAAAACCGTATAAAAACGTTTTTTTTTTTGTTGAAAAATGAACATATTCACTCGCAAATATCTCTAAAAGTATTGACTTAGTGAAAAACGCTATAAAATAGAAGTTGCTTAGAATTAGTCAGTTTATCCAATTCCGGACTTATTTGAACGTATTTGTTTTCATACCCTATAACCGACGAAACTCACCTCCAGATCAAAAGCACATATCGGCACAATATCACTTTTTTTCTTTAACATATTAGCTATAGGTACGTGTCCCAAATTTTATGTCAAACCAAGCGTTTCTTCAAAATTCCGACCAAAAACCCTAAGTAAATTAAACGAAAATATAAAATGAATTTTTCAAACAAATATTTTAAGTCGGTATGAGAAATTTTAATTTAACAGATGAAATCAAATAAACACAATTCAACTCGTAAAATATTTAGACCCTTGCTTGGTAATCCAGCTGAACAGGTAAAGAACCTAGCTTTTATGTAGTTTATAATCTGAGAGGATGGAATATTTTACCAAAATATTCCATCCTCTAAGTTTACAATAGACCTTTTCTACCTGTCCTCAAAAGATCGGTATTTTTAACTCGTGGCAACGTCGAAAAGCGGCAAAATGATGGGAAATACACATTTTTATGTGGTGGAAGTCAAAATGGTTATGAAGTGTAAAAATTTTTGTATATAATTTAAATTTTTAAAATTAAAATTTTAGAAAACTGAGAACGATACAGGGCGTTAAAAAATGCGCTCAACAAACATACACGAATTAAAATTCGAAAATGATAGTATTTCTTGGTGATGCCAAATGACTGCAACATGAAAAGATGACATAATGATAGCGGGATGTATATATATATATATATATATATATATATATATATATATATATATATATATATATATTTAAAAACATAAGATGTAGATCTTTGAAACACAATCGAATATATATATATATATATATATATATATATATATATATATATATATATATATATATATATATATATATATATATATATATATATATATATTCTATAACACTATAAAACAGTGTTGAAATTATCGGGAATTGCGGTCTGTGGCTTAGATTGAAACTACATTTAATTCTGTTGGATTCGATATTTCGATGAGTATTTATTAATTTTTTTTTTCATCTTTATCAGGAACAAACTACAAAATTAACTAACAGTTAGGTACAAACATAATATTACAATGATATAACTTACGAATTGTTGTAGGTATGTTATATAAAGCAATTTAACTTAAAGCTATGCATGTCGTTTCACGAGAACGTCGAGGGCGGCACTGAGTCCGGTATCTTTTCTCACATGTGTTAAGGGTCAAAAGTTCCAATATCGAGTCATCTGTTTAATATTCTGCTATTTTTCGAATTTTAAAACATTGAAGTAAATTTCGCTTAATCTACTTGTGTCTGATTTGTAATTAATTGAACGTTTATTACTGTTTATGTGGTACATCTCGAGGAACAATCTTTTCTTATAATTGCTTTCTGAATCTAAGATCTTGATATCTGACAAATTAAATTGGTGTCCTGTTGTTATGGAATGGTGTGCTGCTGCACAAGTATTTTTGTGTGTTTTACAATCACTTTTGTGCTGCGTTATTCTTTGTTTCAGCCATTGCGATGTTTGTCCTATATGCTGCCCATCACATTCGAGACAAGAAAGTTGATAGATGATATGACTCTGATTTAGAAGCGGTGTCTGGTCTTTAAGCTTCGAGAATAAGCTGTAGTTGGATATGCTATTGTATTTCGCTATTTTGATTTTAAGAATTCCGTATATAAATATATATATATATATATATATATATATATATATATATATATATATATATATATATATATATATATATAACAGATGAAATAGAGAATGTGGAAAAATCCCCTTACGAACAATTCACACATCCACCATTTCGGGTTGGGAAAAATGATATATTATATGATATATGATATAAAAAACACCCTATATATATATATATATATATATATATATATATATATATAGGGTGTCCCAAAAGTAGTGGAACGGTCGAATATTTCGCGAACTAAACATCGGATGGAAAAACTGAAAAATACGTGTTTCAATCATTTTCAAAAATCTATCCAATGACACTAAACACCAACTCCCACTACACCCCCTGGAGGTGGGGTGGGGGGTAACTTTAAAATCTTAAATGGAAACTCCTAGTTTTTATTGCAGATTTGGATTTGTTACGTAAAAGTAAGCAACTTTTATTCAAGACATTTTTTCGAACTGTGGATAGATGGCTCTATAATTGGGAAAAACGATTTATCCTGATACCATAGGTAAATTATAGAAACGGTCTAATATCTCGAGAAATACACTTCCAAATAAGAAACCAAAAAACAGGTTTTTAATATTTTTCGAAAACCTATCGATAAACACTAAACATGACCCTCCAACCCACCCCCTGGAGGTGGGATGGGGGGGTAACTTTAAAATCTTAAATAGCAACCACCACTTTTTATTGCAGATTCGAATTCGTCATGAAAAATTAAGCAACATTTATTCGAAATATTTTTTAAAAATGCTGATAGATGGCGCTAATAAATCGTATTTTTCCAATTAAAGCGCCATCTATCAACAATTCTAAAAAATGTTTCGAATAAATGTTGCTTAGTTTTTCATGACAAATCCGAAGCTGTAATAAAAAGTGGCGGTTGCTATTTAATATTTTAAAGTTACCCCCCACCCCACCTCCAGGGGGTGGGTTGGAGGGTCATGTTTAGTGTTATTCGATAGGTTTTCGAAAAGTATTAAAAAATTTGTTTGGTTTCTTATTTGGAAGTGTATTTCTCGAGATATTAGACCGTTTCTATAATTTACCTATGGTATCAGGATAAATCGTTTTTCCCAATTATAGCGCCATCTATCCACAGTTCGAAAAAATGTCTTGAATAAAAGTTGCTTACTTTTACGTAACGAATCCAAACCTGCAAGAAAATCTAGGGATTTCCATTTGAGATTTTAAAGTTACCCCCCACCCCACCTCCAGGGGTTGTAGTGGAGGTTGGTGTTTAATGTAATTGGATAGATTTTTGAAAATAATTGAACAAGTATTTTTCAGTTTTTCGATCCAATGTTTAGTTCGCGAAATATTCGACCGTTCCACTACTTTTGGGACACCTTGTATATGTATATATATATATATATATATATATATATATATATATATATATATAGATATATATATATATATATATATATATATATATATATATATATATATTTATATATATATAAAAAAGTACTGAGATAACAGCTGGGAAAACCCTGGTACTGAGGAAGCAATGAAAGACTGGTGCTTCAAAGTGAGTGCCTTTTATTTTGGTCAAGCTTTCGCCTATTGTTTTTAGGCTTCTTCAGGACTTGCTACAAAGAAGAACATTCTTTACAAATATGCTTAAAGATTGAACAAGCAATTCTTACCGAAATAGGTGCACTAGTGCTCAGTGAAAATAAGAATACATCTTTTACTTTGCCTTTTTTGTGTATACATAAGTAATACAGATATTTTTGTTGTTATTATTTAGCTAATAAAACCAGATATCGAAAGTGAGTCAGATCCTCCCTATTCAACCTAATCCATTGTAAGAAAATTTGGACAAGTGTCGTTACAAGTTGATTTTTTTATTTACAAAATGACACCTATCGATCCATCGATTGTCAACGTCGTCTTCCGTTTTTTTTACGTCTGACTGACACATAGAAGATTTGTTTAGAGATTTCGAGAGAAGAGACTCGTAACATCAAACAACCATTCGACTGTCACTATTCGAACAGCTGTCTGAAATCACTTCTTCTCTTTTCCATGATGTAATTGTGGTGAGCTTCTGATTAAGAACCTCCCACCCAACCAATTGCAAAGGATGGATCAAAGGTGAAAGAATGCAATGAAAATCGTTAGAATGACCGACAGCTCAGTTGTCACTTGTTGAACTGTCGTTCGAATCCAACGATACCACTAAACCGGAATGTAGTGGTGATCTTTGAAATGTAAAGAAAATTATTATGGTTGTTACAATAGATTTGCCATTAAAACACATGTTTTTGGTGGAGAACGTAGAGACGATCAACACTCCAACTGTCACTTGTTGAAATGCCGGCTCCTCACCCGTTCCCTTTGTCTTCTACGTCAAGTTATTAAAAATATTATGGATAGGGAATCTCCCACTCAGACCCGCCATCCGGTTCACTTACAGGAAACGACTATTCTTTATAAAATGTGGAGTACAAAATGTAAAACGTAATACTTATTAAAATTGTAAATTTAAAGTGGTCGAAATTTGGACATTAGAATTAGATAATATTTTCTTTATAAACAAGTTAGAAATTGAAGGATTGACTTTATACATTTAAAAGGGTAAAAATGAAAAACATCAAAAGGACACAAATATGTAGTAAAAAATAGACGTAGAAACAAAAATACATTGAATTTATTGTAAGTGAAGGTCACTCACATAAGACTGTGGTAATTTCTTTCGTTTTGTGAAATTTTGCTGTAGTAATAAAGTATAAATAGTACTTAAATGTTCAACATCTTTTTTATGGTTTATCGCGTTAGCACAGTTGTTAATGTAGCACATTTCTAAGAATTTACGATGAAAGTCTTTATCTGCCCTATCCAAGATTACGACATCGTCGTAAAAAACCCTATGGTCATTTTCGGAGACATGGATACTTAGGCTCGTAGCTTGTGGTTTGTGTCTACAATCACTTTTGTGGAGCGCTAATCTTTTGCTCAATCGTTGACTTGTTTGACCGATATATATTTTTCCGCACTCACATGGCAAACCATAAACGACATTGCTACATTTAGATGTTGGGGTGCGATCTTTAAGCTTAGAAAAAAATGTATTAAGCTTTCTGTTGTTATAATTCGCTATCTTTATGTTGAAGTCACTAAACAGTCTTGTGAGTGGCTTTGTTAAGTTGTGTATATAGGGTAGTACACCATATTTTGTGGTGTTCTCTAAATTTGTGTCATTATGATTGTTAACATTGTTTACTGTCTCATTTCTTAACTCGTTTGAATATAACAATTTTTTGAGCAATTTTGTTGGATAACAGTTCTCTATTAAAGTGTCAAACAAAAGTTTTAGGTTTTTTTCTTTGAAACTTAAGTGTGATATCTTAAATATTCTATTTTTCATTCCTATTATAGTGTTGATTTTTTGTTTCATAGGATTGTAAGAATGAAACGGAATGAGTCTACCTGAATTGGTGTCCTTACGATACCAATCCAGGCAGATGATGTTATTATCTGTTCTAACTACTCTAGTGTCTAGGAAAGGGACAGATGAGTCTGAATCCTCCTCCTCCACCGTAAACTGTAAGTGAGTGTTATAAGAATTAAATATGCCAAGTGTGCTTTGTACTTCATTACGTGGTACTGCGGTGATTAGATCATCGACATATTGATATAAAAATGGAAATTCGAACTGTACGTTTTGATGTACAAAGTAAAGCAATTTATTCATGACAATTTCGGCCAGTATAGGAGAAGCAGACCCACCCATCGGTAAACCCATTTTTTGTTGATAAAATTGATCTTGGAACGAGAAAAAAGTGTGATTATATAAAAAGGTTATGATATCCATAAACATTTGTTTAGGGATACTACAATTAGGTTGTACAAGATCAAAATGCTCTTCTATTATTGTTTTTATTAGTTGAAGGGGTATATTCGTAAACAACGAAACTACATCAAAAGACACTACTACAAAACCATCCGGTACTTTTTTTTTTCCCTGGAAGCCGTCTGTTGTGAACCGGTTGTACTGCAGCCACTTGGCTTATTGTACATCTTCCATTGTTTATGAAACCCATTCCAGAATTCTGGAACCCTGTACCAGCTTGTACAGGTCTAGTGGGTGGGTGCCATATAATTTTGGAGTCATTTCGATGTCTCCGAAAAGTGTTTGCCGCCTCCGATCCAATGCCTCACAGTCATGCAAAATATGGTTGACTGTTTCAGGTTCTTTGTTACAGAGTCTGCAGCTCAAGTCTCCATGAAACAGCCCCATTGTATGCAGGTGACCCTTAACTGGCGCATGTCCAGTGAGGAAACCTGTTATGACTCTGAGCTGATTCCTGCTTGTTTTCAGCAGTAACTCAGCTCTACTAGCACATGTCCGTCCGATATACATCTTGCCATGTGTTTGACCGGGTACACTCTCCCAGTGTGAGTTGTGTTGGCTTCGGATCCAGGCTTTTTTTCGTTCGCGGACGGTGCTTTTTGGCACTCCCACGGCCGGCTCTGGACCCAGGTATTTTGTAGCTGATGGTCTCTTGGCAAGTGCATCAGCTCTTTCATTGCCGTATATGCCCCGATGACCTGGAACCCATACCAGTATAACACTGTTATGTTGTGCCAGTCTATCAAGTTCTTGTCGACATTCCCACACCAGCCTAGAGTTCACCTTAGGGCTTATAAGAGCCCCAATGGCTGCTTGGCTATCTGTGCATATGTTAACCCGCTGCAGTTCGAATGCCCTCAGGTTGTTTTCTCTTGCACACTGCAAGATTGCAAAAATCTCTGTCTGAAATACGGAGGTACATTCTCCCAGTGGAATAGAAATGTTGAAATTTCCACCACTATAGAATATTCCTGCGCCCGAACCGTCTGCAGTTTTAGACCCGTCCGTATACCAGGTGCAACCCTGCAGTCTGGGTCGAGAGTTTCCTCTGTCCCATTCGTCTCGTGGGCAAATGTCCACTTGAAAAGGTACTTCAGGCATATATCTTGATGTCATATGGTCAGAAATCATCATCCATTCAGCATCATTAATTTCATTCGTTATTTTACTATGTCCTGATTTAACTGGTACGTTGCTCAGGTTTTCTCGCAGTCTATAATAGCCCATTCTCGCCCCACCTCTTATTGTTATATGTAAAGGAGGGAGATCCAGTAGTGCCTCCATAGCTGCCGTAGGTGTGCCCCTCATAGCCCCCGTGATCCCGAGACAAGCAAGTCTTTGCACCTTGCTTAATTTGATGATGGCACTTTTTTGCTGCACTTTTGGCCACCATACCACTGATGCATATGTAATTGTGGGTTTTACTACCATGTTATAAGTCCAATATACCATGTCTGGTCTCAAACCCCACATTTTTCCATGAGTACGTCTGGCTACCATTAACGTAGATACCGCTCTCTTCGTTATTCTTTCTATCTGCTGATTCCAAGTAAGTCTTGAGTCTAATATTATCCCGAGATACTTTACTTCACTCACCAGATTTAAATGTATACCATTTAGACTTAGAGGACCCAATTCCTCTGAATTCCTTCTTTTAGTAAATTTCATGATTTTGGACTTTAGAGGACTGATGTTAAGCCCTACATTTGAAGTCCATTCTGTAACTACTGTCAGAGCCTGTTGCATTCGATCTCTGACTGTACCATTAAATTTTCCGTGGGCTAAGATGACTAGGTCATCCGCATAGCCCAGGACGTGATGCCTATCGTTGTCGAGTCTAGCTATCAGGCCATCCATGACCAGATTCCACAATAGAGGAGATAAGACTCCCCCCTGTGGGCAGCCTCTGGCTACCTGAGCTGACACTGTATCCCCTAGCAACGTAGCATATATCACACGGCTTCTCAGCATGCAGTCTATCCATCTACAGCTTGTTTCGTCTATTCCTTTTAGACGGATCGCCCTTGTGATCGCTTCGTAAGAGGTGTTGTCAAATGCTCCCTCAATATCGAGAAATGCACCCAACATCACCTCTTGGTTTTCTAGAACGTACTCCACTCTCTGTACAAGATGGTGCAGTGCCGTTTCTGTGGAGACTCCCGCTCGATATGCATATTGTCCCCGATGTATCGGACTTTCAACCAATACACCATCCCTGATATGCCTATCGAGCAGTTTTTCTAAGGTCTTCAGTACGAATGACATCAGACTTAATGGCCGCAGAGACTTGGCCCTTTCCTGTCCGATTTTGCCAGGTTTGGGTATAAAAGCCACCCTTATCAGCCTCCATGCTTTTGGTATGTACCCCAGCCCTAAACTAGCCTGCAGTATCTTACACAATTTTTTGAAAAGAAGGTCGTTTCCCTTCTGTAGAAGTATTGGATAAATCCCGTCCGGACCCGGTGATTTATATGGCTCGAATGAGTTTATTGCCCATTTGATTTTGTCCTGGTTTATAACTTCTTTTGCCACATGCCAGTTTTCCCTAGAACCATAATTCATGATATCCAGTCCGGTTTGCCATGTGTCTAGTGGTATCAGTTTTGTCTCAGACTCAGGAAAGTGCACCCTGAAAAGCTCTTTCAGGGTGTCTTCACCATTCTGAGTGTATTCACCTGACTCTTTTTGGAGCGAGGGAATACTTATCTGAGGGTCCTTTGAGAGAACTTTATGGAGCCTTGCCATTTCTGAAGTCCCTTCTATCTCTTCACAATGCCTTCTCCACGATTCTCTTTTTGCCCTTCTCAGTTCCTTATTGTAGTCAGTCAGAGCTTTGCGATAATCGCCCCACTCGCCTGACCTTTTGGCGAAATTAAATTTTCGTCTAACCTCTGTCCTTTGATTTGCAAGATTATGATTCCACCAGGGAACTTTCCTGTTGGAATTCCTGACTATCTCCGGACAGTTGTCTTCGAACGCTGACGTGACAATCTCTTGAAATTGTTCGGCAGCCATGTCTAGGTCCAATGTATGCCTTATCTTCCCGTTAATCCTGCCTAAGCTATATTCTATGTCTGCTTGATATGCTTCCCAGTTTGTTTTACGAGGATTACGATAAGTTTCCTTGATAAGCTCATTGCCTGTCATTTCAAAACAAATGTGTCGATGGTCTGAAAAGGACACCTCATCTGACACATGCCAGTTTTTCACAGTTCTAGCCACGTTAGTCGTGGCAACTGTTATATCAATCACCTCCTTCCGTCGTGAATCACGAAGGTTGGTTTGTTTCCTACGTTTAATATGTCTAAATTATGTTGCATTATAAACTGTAGTACTGACCATTTTAGCGAGGGGTTGTGTTGATGCTTTTACACATGATACTATTGGCCTTAAAGGTACATCAGGTTTGTGGATTTTTGGCAAACCATAAAATTTAGGAATTATACCATTGTACGTGGTAATCGCTTTAGCGGTTTGTTCAGAGATATACTTTCTTGTCTTCAGTCCTGCAACCAGCTTGTTACATCCGTTCTCCATTCGTAGAGTCGGGTCTCTATCGATCAGTGTATACGTATTCTGGCCGTTTAATAGTTCAAGTGATTTTTCATTATAAGCTGATTTCTCCATAATCACGGTGACATTACCTTTGTCTGATTTTGTGACAAGTAAGTTTGGATTATTTTTAAGAAAGATTCTGGTTTCTTTTTTTATTCGAGACGAAGGAGCACTAAATTTTTTGTTAAAATGGATAAAATTAGTAATATAATTAGTGGCTTGACTTCTAACAAGATTCCTATGATTTTCAGGGATCCATGATATGATATTCTCAACCTCACTTAGGAGCTTGAAATTATCTACATCTCTAGGACAGGATTGTAAGCTAAATTTTGGACCCAATGCTAGGAATCCTAAAATCTGTGGTGGTATTTGAGTGTTCGTAATATTTTTTACCCATTTTTTGTTAGTACTACTGTAGTGATTATTTTTAATTTTAACTAAATTTTTTAATTTTTGATGTTGGTATTTTTAATTTTGTTAAAGATTTTTTTATAAGCCTGTTGTTGTCTGAATAGAAATTCGTCAAGAATATCAGGTGGTAGTACTCTTGCCAAATCACTTATACATTGATCGATATTCATCTCTAACTTTGAAACATATAAAACAGTGTCACTAATTGTAATTTGTTGTAGTTTGTTATTTACTTGTTGTGTCAATCCTTCAATTTTCGTTATATTGTTTGAGTCAAGGTGTTGTGGTGTGGTCCAAATAGTCTTCGTATTGTTCTTAATGAAGGTCGGTGTTACTTCGTTTCGTTTGCATTCCAATAAAAAGATCTTTTTATTAATCTGAGAGGCCAGTTTCCTTTGGGTATTAGCTAATTTTTTCATCAAGGTAAAAGCATGTGTTCCAAATTGTGTCTTCATTCGGTCGAAGAATGTTCCCATGTTGAATAATATATATAAAAACGTCCAAGGAGTAATTCGGTTACTAGTAAATAAAAAAGTACTGAGATAACAGCTGGGAAAACCCTGGTACTGAAGAAGCAATGAAAGACTGGTGCTTCAAAGTGAGTGCCTTTTATTTTGGTCAAGCTTTCGCCTATTGTTTTTAGGCTTCTTCAGGACTTGCTACAAAGAAGAACATTCTTTACAAATATGCTAAAGATAGAACAAGCAATTCTTACCGAAATAGGTGCACTAGTGCTCAGTGAAAATAAGAATACATCTTTTACCTTGCCTTTTTTGTGTATACATAAGTAATACAGATATTTTTGTTGTTATTATTTAGCTAATAAAACCAGATATCGAAACTGAGTCAGATCCTCCCTATTCAAACTAATCCATTGTAAGAAAATTTGGACAAGTGTCGTTAGAAGTTGATTTTTTTATTTACAAAATGACACCTATCGATCCATCGATTGTCAACGTCGTCTTCCGTTTTTTTTACGTCTGACTGACACATAGAAGATTTGTTTAGAGATTTCGAGAGAAGAGACTCGTAACATCAAACAAAATCATAACAAAAAAAATTCGACTGTCACTATTCGAACAGCTGTCTGAAATCACTTCTTCTCTTTTCCATGATGTAATTGTGGTGAGCTTCTGATTAAGAACCTAGCACCCAACCAATTGCAAAGGATGGATCAAAGGTGAAAGAATGCAATGAAAATCGTTAGAATGGCCGACAGCTCAGTTGTCACTTGTTGAACTGTCGTTCGAATCCAACGATACCACTAAACCGGAAGGTAGTGGTGATCTTTGAAATGTAAAGAAAATTATTATGGTTCTTACAATAGATTTGCCATTAAAACACATGTTTTTGGTGGAGAACGTAGAGACGATCAACACTCCAACTGTTACTTGTTGAAATGCCGGCTCCTCACCCGTTCCCTCTGTCTTCTACGTCAAGTTATTAAAAATATTATGGATAGGGAATCTCCCACTCAGACCCGCCACCCGGTTCACTTACAGGAAACGACTATTCTTTATAAAATGTGGAGTACAAAATGTAAAACGTAATACTTATTAAAATTGTAAATTTAAAGTGGTCGAAATTTGGACATTAGAATTAGATAATATTTTCTTTATAAACAAGTTAGAAATTGAAGGATTGACTTTATACATTTAAAAGGGTAAAAATGAAAAACATCAAAAGGACACAAATATGTAGTAAAAAATAGACGTAGAAACAAAAATACATTGAATTTATTGTAAGTGAAGGTCACTCACATAAGACTGTTGTAATTTCTTTCGTTTTGTGAAATTTTGCTGTAGTAATAAAGTATAAATAGTACTTAAATGTTCAACATCTTTTTTATGGTTTATCGCGTTAGCACAGTTGTTAATGTAGCACATTTCTAAGAATTTACGATGAAAGTCTTTATCTGCCCTATCCAAGATTACGACATCGTCGTAAAGAACCCTATGGTCATTTTCGGAGACATGGATACTTAGGCTCGTAGCTTGTGGTTTGTGTCTACAATCACTTTTGTGGAGCGCTAATCTTTTGCTAAATCGTTGACTTGTTTGACCGATATATATTTTTCCGCACTCACATGGCAAACCATAAACGACATTGCTACATTTAGATGTTGGGGTGCGATCTTTAAGCTTAGAAAAAAATGTATTAAGCTTTCTGTTGTTATAATTCGCTATCTTTATGTTGAAGTCACTAAACAGTCTTGTGAGTGGCTTTGTTAAGTTGTGTATATAGGGTAGTACACCATATTTTGTGGTGTTCTCTAAATTTGTGTCATTTGCTAACGCGATAAACCATAAAAAGATGTTGAACATTTAAGTACTATTTATACTTTATTACTAGAGCAAAATTTCACAAAACGAAAGAAATTACCACAGTCTTATATGAGTGACCTTCACTTACAATAAATTCAATGTATTTTTGTTTCTACGTCTATTTTTTACTACATATTTGTGTCCTTTTGATGTTTTTCATTTTTACCCTTTTAAATGTATAAAGTCAATCCTTCAATTTCTAACTTGTTTATAAAGAAAATATTATCTAATCCTAATGTCCAAATTTCGACCACTTTAAATTTACAATTTTAATAAGTATTACGTTTTACATTTTGTACTCCACATTTTATAAAGAATAGTCGTTTCCTGTAAGTGAACCGGATGGCTGGTCTGAGTGGGAGATTCCCTATCCATAATATTTTTAATAACTTGACGTAGAAGACACAGGGAACGGGTGAGGAGCCTAAAAACAATAGGTGAAAGCTTGACCAAAATAAAAGGCACTCACTTTGAAGCACCAGTCTTTCATTGCTTCCTCAGTACCAGGGTTTTCCCAGCTGTTATCTCAGTACTTTTTTATTTACTAGTAACCCAATTACTCCTTGGACGTTTTTATATATATTATTCAACATGGGAACATTCTTCGACCGAATGAAGACACAATTTGGAACACATGCTTTTACCTTGATGAAAAAATTAGCTAATACCCAAAGGAAACTGGCCTCTCAGATTAATAGAAAGATCTTTTTATTGGAATGCAAACGAAACGAAGTAACACCGACCTTCATTAAGAACAATACGAAGACTATTTGGACCACACCACAACACCTTGACTCAAACAATATAACGAAAATTGAAGGATTGACACAACAAGTAAATAACAAACTACAACAAATTACAATTAGTGACACTGTTTTATATGTTTCAAAGTTAGAGATGAATATCGATCTCAAAAGCGTCAGAAAAACGTCAAAGTGAAAACCGATCTTTTAAATTGCTCTTTAAAAAATATTAGTTTTCGACGTTTTTTTCTACATTTTTATAGTAGTAATCATATAAATCGGACGTACCTTCGGTACAACGATCATTGAGACTACAGATAACCCCCATTGTCTTAATTTAATTTGAATTTTTTACGACTGCAATATCGTTTGCTGAAGCGCCTACAACTGCAATATGAGTGTCAATAGCGGAGGTAGGCCTCCTGATCCACCGCCCAGAAAAACTATTATATTCGATAGTCAAAATGATGCCGAACAAATGGAACTTTCTGTAAGTACTCCCATTCCAATAAATTTGACAACCAAAAACAACAACAACAACCAGTATCCAAATGATCCAAATACAACGAATATGAATGTTAATAATGAAACAAAACAGAACTTAAAAGAGGTAAGGCAAGCATTTTTATTTAATAGTAATGACCTGGGACCATATCACATTTACATCGAAAACAGTGCTAATGATTTTAAAGGTAAATTAAATTCTTTGAAAATTGGTGAAATTATTTTGTCTAACTTTCCTGAAGCAGACAATATGATTTCCAGTATAGATGCCATCGGCCGAAATAGGATTAGAGTCAAATGCAAAGACTGTAAAACTGCAAATAATCTTATTAAAAACAAATCTCTGGAAATTTTTAGATCAAATAATTTGGATCTATATATTCCAAAATTTATTTTACACAGACAGGGAGTTATTAGAGACATAGACATAGATTTCTCTGAAGAGTATATAAAAAGTAAAATAAAACAGTATGATAGTCATTGTATATTTGAAATTGCAAACGTTAAAAGAATTACGCGTAAATTAGAGAAAATTGTTAATGAGGAAAAATTGTCGAATATGTCCCTACTAAATCTTGTATTGTGACCTTTAAATCGCAAACTTTACCTAAATATGTAGTCATAAATAAGGTTATTAAAGAAATTGAAGTGTATAAACAGAAAGTTCTGTTATGTTTCAACTGTCTTAGGTACGGCCACCTAGGCAGTCAGTGTAGGAGTCAGCCAAGATGCAATAGATGCCAAGAATCTCATAATTCTAAAAATTGTACAAAAGTTGAGTTCACACAAGTATGTTTCAGCTGTAAGGGGAATCACTTGACTACGAATTTAAGCGCGTGTCCAGAATTCACACGACAAAAGTTAATAAAAGAGACGATGGGTTTAACAAACGTTAATTTTTACGATGCAAATAAAAATATACCAAAGAATTCATATGCTAGTATTCTTAGGTCAAATATCACAAACAATGATACAAATTTTTCACAAAATTCACAACCTTCTACTTCTACCCAAGGAAATAACTTTGCTAAATTTATATTTAATCCTCACACCAACACCAGTAGGCCAAATAAAAGGCAAAAGCCAAATAGTCCAGACCCAACTGATATAGCCAGAAAAGAAATAATATCTGTAGTTTCCCCTCCAAAACATTCTGAGGGAATAGTTAAAAGTCAATTCTATCAACAAAACTTAAACGTTGCAGATTCACAGTCAGAAGAGTTAGATTCTTCTGTAATAAATGTCATTTTAGAATCAGTTCTTACAATTGTTAATTCAATTAAACAAAATAATAATTTTAATATTTCAAAATCTGATGTAATTCAGTTAATTAGTAACCATTTTAACCAAAATCTAACATCAAATCGCAGGCCTAACTAAAATAAACATATTACAATGGAACTGTCGTTCGGCAGTTGCTAATAAACATAATTTAGAATATTTACTCCATCAGAACGACATCAGTGTAGCTCTATTATCTGAAACCTGGTTCAAACCGGGAAAATATTATAATTTTAAAGAATTTAATTGTTTTCGAGCTGACCGCCCTGATGGATATGGCGGATGTGCCATCCTTTTGAAATCTAACATAAAATGTGAAGAAATAATTTTTCCAAATACGTATTCGTTTACACATAAGTGTATTTCCATTAAAATTTCACCTTTCAGAAAACCTTTACATATAATTTCTTTATATAATGAACCCAATAATAAAGTTTCAATTCAACAATGGATAAATTTTTTAGAAAATATATCAAAACCATTTATAATAGGAGGCGATTTTAACGCACACAATTTGGCGTGGGGTTGCGAAGTTGATGATAGATTAGGTAAAGATCTTCTAGATGCTATAGAATATTGTAATTTAGAATATTTAAACGATGGGTCTCCCACTCTCGCTATTTCCAAAAAACCTTCTGCTGTAGACTTAACCATTTGTTCCCGAGATATTGCTTCTTATTTCCATTGGAATACTCTACTAGAACCTCATGGATCTGACCATGTGCCAATCATTATTTCATCACAAAGTTTCTCCGCAACAGAAGCCACATCCAGTAGAAAACATAGAATATGGAACCTTAGCAGAGCCAATTGGATGACTTATGCCAGTACTTTGGAAGCAATGGAAGTTCCATTAATCTACGAAGAATTGTTAACACATATAAACCAGGCAGCCAACATCGCTATTCCAAAATATTCCTCCATTAACGAAAAAAACAGAAGCCATATTCCGAAACCATGGTGGAATAATCAGTGTCAACTAGCAGCTGAAAGTAGAAAACATGCGTTCATTAATTATAAACAGAATCCAACGCTGCAAAATTTAATAGAGTATAAACGACTTGACGCTGTTGCAAAGAAAATCTTCAAACAGAAAAAAAAGAAGAATTGGATTGATTTTTGCGAAAGACTAAACTCAAGAACACCATTAAAAGATGTCTGGCGAAAAGTTAATTGTTTTAAAAACCGCAAACAAGCCAACAGAGTACCTATTGATCCAGAAGATACATGGTTGCAAGATTTCCACAGAAAAATTGCTCCGGCATGGGTTCCAAATGACGACACCGTACAAGAAGATATTCAAACAGTATCCAGACAAAACCACAATTTTGACGAAAATTTTCATCTATGGGAATTGCATCGAGCCCTTGAACAAAGAAATAATACTTCTCCAGGTATAGACAATGTGTCATATTCGCTGTTGTACAACTTACCGATCGAACATAAAATTTCACTACTAAACATTTTCAACAATATTTGGACAAATAAGATACCAGTACCAAATAGTTGGAAAGAATACCTGATAATTCCTATTAAAAAACCTGGCAAACCAGACCGTGATCCAAATTCTTACCGACCTATCTCCTTGTCTTCATGTCTTTTAAAAACATTCGAAAGAATAATTAAAAATAGATTTGAACATTGGTTAGAACACGATGGTATACTTCCAAGATCCCAATATGGTTTTCGCAAGTCTAGGTCTACTCAAGATGCAACTGCAGCTCTAGTTACGTCAATTCAACTTAACTTTACAAGAAATAAGTCTACAGCAGCTGCGTTCCTTGACATTTCCGCTGCTTTTGATAATGTTAATTTAGACATTCTTTACAAAAAAATGTTGTATATTGGAATCCCTAATTCATTTGCTCTCTTTTTAAAATCTTTATATTCCAACAGATTAACTTATTTAAAAATTAATAATGATGAATTTTCATATCCTCGACTAACTAATATTGGATTGCCACAGGGGAGTATTTTAAGCCCGATTTTATACATCCTGTACAACATAGATCTTGAAGTTAGTATACCCAACAATACAAAAATTCTTCAATATGCTGATGATGTTGTTTTATATACAGAAGGAAAATTGTTAAGTAGATGTGAGGATAATTTAAAAGTCGCATTAGAAATCGTAAATCAGTGCTACGAAGAAGTAGGATTATCAATTTCTGACACAAAAACTGAGGTGTGTTACTTTACAAAAAAGCGTAGAGTTCCACAAGGCAATCTTAACGTTGGAAAATTTAATTTTCCAATTAAAAGCTGTGTTAAGTATCTTGGTACCTATCTAGACAGGAAATTGTCTTGGAAAGATCACATTCATCATATTGTTAAAAAATCAGAAAACTCAATAAATATTTTAAGAGCTTTCTGTAAAACAAATTGGGGAGCAGACCCAAATATTGCTTTGATGTTTTACCGTAACATGATCAGACCCATTCTCGACTATAGCTGTCATTTATTTGGATCAGCGACCAATACACTTCTAAATAAACTTGAAATTCAAAAAAATAAATGCTTAAGATTATGCCTAGGTTATTTAAAATCCACTCCAGTCCAAATAATGGAAAATGAAGCAGTGGAACCTCCATTGCATTTACGCCGCCAATTTCTCAGTGATAAATTTACAACTTGAATTCTGTCCAAAAAATGTAAATACCTTCAAGATCTACATGAGCTATCAGTTTTAGACCTCACTCATAGGTACTGGAGAACTAAAAAATCTATACCTTTGGTAGAAAGTTATCTAAGTACGGTAAAGTACAGTGAAGTTATCTATAAAAGCCAAATTCCGCCTTACTACAGTGCAATGACAAAAACATTATTTTCTAACAAGGTTAAAACATGTTATTTAAGCTCACATTTACCGCCAAATATGTTTGATATACTTATTAGAGAAAAATGGTCAAATTTTCAGTACATATTTACCGATGGGTCAAAACACGCAAATGGAACGGGCTGTGCAGTATTCCACGAAAATACAAATTACCATCATCAATATAGCCTACCTATTGAATGCTCAATATACACAGCAGAAATGATAGCAGTAATGTTTGCTGTTCAGTATGTACTACTGAATCCAACTAGCAATTATGTTATATTTACTGACAGTAAAAGCGTGGTGGACAGATTAAGTAACATTCAAACAGTCAAACACATAAACCACATTGAATTGAATATACTTAAAACTCTGTTTGAAATTACACAATTAGGAGTAAATGTAACAATTGCTTGGATTAAGGGTCATTCGGGAATAACAGGCAATGAAATAGTTGACAATTTTGCTAAATCAGCTTATGTAATCGGAGAAAAAATAAACAAAAATTTAATTCCAGCTTCAGATATTGATACTTTTAGCAGACAAAAACTTAAAAATAATTGGCAATTGCATTACAGAGAATGTAATACTGGCTCAAATTTTGCTCATTGTAACCCTAGGATATTCTCAAAAAGATGGTTTTATACAGAATATAACAGACATTTTATAAAGACCATTAATCGGCTGAGAGCCAATCATGCTCTTACGCCATATTACATGCATAGAATCGGCTTGTCAGATACTCCCAATTGTACTTGTGGCAAAATCGGAGATCTAACACATGTCATATTAGAATGTCATTTAAACATAAATAACATAAACGACCTTTATAAAGAATTAAAAGATTTAAAATGTTTTTTCCCAATAAACCTTAATACTTTAATATTTACAAATGATATGGAAATTCTTCATCTCATTTATAAACATGTTAAATTATGTAAATACAAGTTGTAAACTTAATATAATAGGCATAATTTGTTAATGTGGTTTGAAAAAATTAAAAAAAAAATATATATATAAAAAAAACACATAATAAAATAATAACAAAAAAAATAATAAATAAAAAAAAAAGAAAAAAAAAATAGAAACAAACATAAAAAAAAAATAGAAACAAACATAAATAAAAAAAGAAAAAAAAATAGAAACAAACATAAAAAAAAATAGAAACAAACATAAATAAAAAAAGAAAAAAAAATAGAAACAAACATAAAAAAAAGAAGTGTTTCGCACAAATTAAAATATATTTTATATTTAAAAAACAGTAAAACAATTTAAAAAAAAACAAAATAAAAAAAGCTACACAATGTACCAATATATCTATAAAAATAATATTGTAGAATGTACTTATGTTTATAAGAAATTTATGACTATGAATCTGCAATCAATCACAAACAAGTCTGGCTAATTGGCTCTGCCAAAGCCATTTTTCAAAAAAAAAAAAAAAAAAAAAAGAATATCGATCAATGTATAAGTGATTTGGCAAGAGTACTACCACCTGATATTCTTGACGAATTTCTCTTCAGACAACAACAGGCTTATAAAAAAATCTTTAACAAAATTAAAAATACCAACATCAACAAGTTAAAAAATTTAGTTAAAATTAAAAATAATCACTACAGTAGTACTAACAAAAAATGGGTAAAAAATATTACGAACACTCAAATACCACCACAGATTTTAGGATTCCTAGCATTGGGTCCAACATTTAGCTTACAATCCTGTCCTAGAGATGTAGATATCTTCAAGCTCCTAAGTGAGGTTCAGAATATCATATCATGGATCCCTGAAAATCATAGGAATCTTGATAGATGTCAAGCCACTAATTATATTACTAATTTTATCCATTTTAACAAAAAAGTTAGTGCTCCTTCGTCTCGAATAAAAAAAGAAACCAGAATCTTTCTTAAAAATAATCCAAACTTACTTGTCACAAAATCAGACAAAGGTAATGTCACCGTGATTATGGAGAAATCAGCTTATAATGAAAAATCACTTGAACTATTAAACGGCCAGAATACGTATACACTGATCGATAGAGACCCGACTCTACGAATGGAGAACGGATGTAACAAGCTGGTTGCAGGACTGAAGACAAGAAAGTATATCTCTGAACAAACCGCTAAAGCGATTACCACGTACAATGGTATAATTCCTAAATTTTATGGTTTGCCAAAAATCCACAAACCTGATGTACCTTTAAGGCCAATAGTATCATGTGTAAAAGCATCAACACAACCCCTCGCTAAAATGGTCGCAGATATACTTTCCACGTCTTTTGAGTCTTTCAACAAGTTTCGGATTAAAGATACATTTGAATTCGCTGAAAAAATTAATAACAAAGTAGTACCGGATGGTTTTGTAGTAGTGTCTTTTGATGTAGTTTCGTTGTTTACGAATATACCCCTTCAACTAATAAAAACAATAATAGAAGAGCATTTTGATCTTGTACAACCTAATTGTAGTATCCCTAAACAAATGTTTATGGATATCATAACCTTTTTATATAATCACACTTTTTTCTCGTTCCAAGATCAATTTTATCAACAAAAAATGGGTTTACCGATGGGTGGGTCTGCTTCTCCTATACTGGCCGAAATTGTCATGAATAAACTGCTTTACTTTGTACATCAAAACGTACAGTTCGAATTTCCATTTTTATATCAATATGCCGATGATCTAATCACCGCAGTACCACGTAATGAAGTACAAAGCACACTTGGCATATTTAATTCTTATAACACTCACTTACAGTTTACGGTGGAGGAGGAGGATTCAGACTCATCTGTCCCTTTCCTAGACACTAGAGTAGTTAGAACAGATATTAACATCATCTGCCTGGATTGGTATCGTAAGGACACCAATTCAGGTAGACTCATTCCGTTTCATTCTTACCATCCTATGAAACAAAAAATCAACACTATAATAGGAATGAAAAATAGAATATTTAAGATATCACACTTAAGTTTCAAAGAAAAAACCTAAAACTTTTGTTTGACACTTTAATAGAGAACTGTTATCCATCAAAATTGCTCAAAAAACTGTTATATTCCAACGAGTTAAGAAATGAGACAGTAAACAATGTTAACAATCATAATGACACAAATTTAGAGAACACCACAAAATATGGTGTACTACCCTATATACACAACTTAACAAAGCCACTCACAAGACTGTTTAGTGACTTCAACATAAAGATAGCGAATTATAACAACAGAAAGCTTAATACATTTTTTCTAAGCTTAAAGATCGCACCCCAACATCTAAATGTAGCAATGTCGTTTATGGTTTGCCATGCGAGTGCGGAAAAATATATATCGGTCAAACAAGTCAACGATTGAGCAAAAGATTAGCGCTCCACAAAAGTGATTGTAGACACAAACCACAAGCTACGAGCCTAAGTATCCATGTCTCCGAAAATGACCATAGGGTTCTTTACGACGATGTCGTAATCTTGGATAGGGCAGAAACAGACTTTCATAGTAAATTCTTAGAAATGTGCTACATTAACAACTGTGCTAACGCGATAAACCATAAAAAAGATGTTGAACATTTAAGTACTATTTATACTTTATTACTACAGCAAAATTTCACAAAACGAAAGAAATTACCACAGTCTTATGTGAGTGACCTTCACTTACAATAAATTCAATGTATTTTTGTTTCTACGTCTATTTTTTACTACATATTTGTGTCCTTTTGATGTTTTTCATTTTTACCCTTTTAAATGTATAAAGTCAATCCTTCAATTTCTAACTTGTTTATAAAGAAAATATTATCTAATTCTAATGTCCAAATTTCGACCACTTTAAATTTACAATTTTAATAAGTATTACGTTTTACATTTTGTACTCCACATTTTATAAAGAATAGTCGTTTCCTGTAAGTGAACCGGATGGCGGGTCTGAGTGGGAGATTCCCTATCCATAATATTTTTAATAACTTGACGTAGAAGACACAGGGAACGGGTGAGGAGCCGGCATTTCAACAAGTGACAGTTGGAGTGTTGATCGTCTCTTCGTTCTCCACCAAAAACATGTGTTTTAATGGCAAATCTATTGTAAGAAGCATAATAATTTTCTTTACATTTCAAAGATCACCACTACCTTCCGGTTTAGTGGTATCGTTGGATTCGAACGACAGTTCAACAAGTGACAACTGAGCTGTCGGCCATTCTAACGATTTTCATTGCATTCTTTCACCTTTGATCCATCCTTTGCAATTGGTTGGGTGGGAAGTTCTTAATCAGAAGCTCACCACAATTACATCATGGAAAAGAAAAGAAGTGATTTCAGACAGCTGTTCGAATAGTGACAGTCGAATGGTTGTTTGATGTTACGAGTCTCTTCTCTCGAAATCTCTAAACAAATTTTCTATGTGTCAGTCAGACGTAAAAAAAAAACGGAAGACGACGTTGACAATCGATGGATCGATAGGTGTCATTTTGTAAATAAAAAAATCAACTTCTAACGACACTTGTCCAAATTTTCTTACAATGGATTAGGTTGAATAGGGAGGATCTGACTCAGTTTCGATATCTGGTTTTATTAGCTAAATAATAACAACAAAAATATCTGTATTACTTATGTATACACAAAAAAGGCAAGGTAAAAGATGTATTCTTATTTTCACTGAGCACTAGTGCACCTATTTCGGTAAGAATTGCTTGTTCTATCTTTAAGCATATTTGTAAAGAATGTTGTTCTTTGTAGCAAGTCCTGAAGAAGCCTAAAAACAATAGGCGAAAGCTTGACCAAAATAAAAGGCACTCACTTTGAAGCACCAGTCTTTCATTGCTTCCTCAGTACCAGGGTTTTCCCAGCTGTTATCTCAGTACTTTTTTATTTACTAGTAACCCAATTACTCCTTGGACGTTTTTATATATATTATTCAACATGGGAACATTCTTCGACCGAATGAAAACACAATTTGGAACACATGCTTTTACCTTGATGAAAAAATTAGCTAATATCCAAAGGAAACTGGCCTCTCAGATTAATAGAAAGATCTTTTTATTGGAATGCAAACGAAACGAAGTAACACCGACCTTCATTAAGAACAATACGAAGACTATTTGGACCACACAACAACACCTTGACTCAAACAATATAACGAAAATTGAAGGATTGACACAACAAGTAAATAACAAACTACAACAAATTACAAATAGTGACACTGTTTTATATGTTTCAAAGTTAGAGATGAATATCGATCAATGTCTAAGTGATTTGGCAAGAGTACTACCACCTGATATTCTTGACGAATTTCTATTCAGACAACAACAGGCTTATAAAAAAATCTTGAACAAAATTAAAAATACCAACATCAACAAGTTAAAAAATTTAGTTAAAATTAAAAATAATCACTACAGTAGTACTAACAATAAATGGGTAAAAAATATTACGAACACTCAAATACCACCACAGATTTTAGGATTCCTAGCATTGGGTCCAACATTTAGCTTACAATCCTGTCCTAGAGATGTAGATATCTTCAAGCTCCTAAGTGAGGTTGAGAATATCATATCATGGATCCCTGAAAATCATAGGAATCTTGATAGATGTCAAGCCACTAATTATATTACTAATTTTATCCATTTTAACAAAAAAGTTAGTGCTCCTTCGTCTCGAATAAAAAAAGAAACCAGAATCTTTCTTAAAAATAATCCAAACTTACTTGTCACAAAATCAGACAAAGGTAATGTCACCGTGATTATGGAGAAATCAGCTTATAATGAAAAATCACTTGAACTATTAAACGGCCAGAATACGTATACACTGATCGATAGAGACCCGACTCTACGAATGGAGAACGGATGTAACAAGCTTGTTGCAGGACTGAAGACAAGAAAGTATATCTCTGAACAAACCGCTAAAGCGATTACCACGTACAATGGTATAATTCCTAAATTTTATGGTTTGCCAAAAATCCACAAACCTGATGTACCTTTAAGGCCAATAGTATCATGTGTAAAAGCATCAACACAACCCCTCGCTAAAATGGTCGCAGATATACTTTCCACGTCTTTTGAGTCTTTCAACAAGTTTCGGATTAAAGATACATTTGAATTCGCTGAAAAAATTAATAACAAAGTAGTACCGGATGGTTTTGTAGTAGTGTCTTTTGATGTAGTTTCGTTGTTTACGAATATACCCCTTCAACTAATAAAAACAATAATAGAAGAGCATTTTGATCTTGTACAACCTAATTGTAGTATCCCTAAACAAATGTTTATGGATATCATAACCTTTTTATATAATCACACTTTTTTCTCGTTCCAAGATCAATTTTATCAACAAAAAATGGGTTTACCGATGGGTGGGTCTGCTTCTCCTATACTGGCCGAAATTGTCATGAATAAACTGCTTTACTTTGTACATCAAAACGTACAGTTCGAATTTCCATTTTTATATCAATATGTCGATGATCTAATCACCGCAGTACCACGTAATGAAGTACAAAGCACACTTGGCATATTTAATTCTTATAACACTCACTTACAGTTTACGGTGGAGGAGGAGGATTCAGACTCATCTGTCCCTTTCCTAGACACTAGAGTAGTTAGAACAGATAATAACATCATCTGCCTGGATTGGTATCGTAAGGACACCAATTCAGGTAGACTCATTCCGTTTCATTCTTACCATCCTATGAAACAAAAAATCAACACTATAATAGGAATGAAAAATAGAATATTTAAGATATCACACTTAAGTTTCAAAGAAAAAAACCTAAAACTTTTGTTTGACACTTTAATAGAGAACTGTTATCCATCAAAATTGCTCAAAAAATTGTTATATTCCAACGAGTTAAGAAATGAGACAGTAAACAATGTTAACAATCATAATGACACAAATTTAGAGAACACATAGCAAAATGACCATAGGGTTCTTTACGACGATGTCGTAATCTTGGATAGGGCAGATAAAGACTTTCATCGTAAATTCTTAGAAATGTGCTACATTAACAACTGTGCTAACGCGATAAACCATAAAAAAGATGTTGAACATTTAAGTACTATTTATACTTTATTACTACAGCAAAATTTCACAAAACGAAAGAAATTACCACAGTCTTATGTGAGTGACCTTCACTTACAATAAATTCAATGTATTTTTGTTTCTACGTCTATTTTTTACTACATATTTGTGTCCTTTTGATGTTTTTCATTTTTACCCTTTTAAATGTATAAAGTCAATCCTTCAATTTCTAACTTGTTTATAAAGAAAATATTATCTAATTCTAATGTCCAAATTTCGACCACTTTAAATTTACAATTTTAATAAGTATTACGTTTTACATTTTGTACTCCACATTTTATAAAGAATAGTCGTTTCCTGTAAGTGAACCGGATGGCGGGTCTGAGTGGGAGATTCCCTATCCATAATATTTTTAATAACTTGACGTAGAAGACACAGGGAACGGGTGAGGAGCCGGCATTTCAACAAGTGACAGTTGGAGTGTTGATCGTCTCTACGTTCTCCACCAAAAACATGTGTTTTAATGGCAGATCTATTGTAAGAACCATAATAATTTTCTTTACATTTCAAAGATCACCACTACCTTCCGGTTTAGTGGTATCGTTGGATTCGAACGACAGTTCAACAAGTGACAACTGAGCTGTCGGCCATTCTAACGATTTTCATTGCATTCTTTCACCTTAGATCCATCCTTTGCAATTGGTTGGGTGGGAGGTTCTTAATCAGAAGCTCACCACAATTACATCATGGAAAAGAGAAGAAGTGATTTCAGACAGCTGTTCGAATAGTGACAGTCGAATGGTTGTTTGATGTTACGAGTCTCTTCTCTCGAAATCTCTAAACAAATCTTCTATGTGTCAGTCAGACGTAAAAAAAACGGAAGACGACGTTGACAATCGATGGATCGATAGGTGTCATTTTGTAAATAAAAAAATCAACTTCTAACGACACTTGTCCAAATTTTCTTACAATGGATTAGGTTGAATAGGGAGGATCTGACTCAGTTTCGATATCTGGTTTTATTAGCTAAATAATAACAACAAAAATATCTGTATTACTAATGTATACACAAAAAAGGCAAGGTAAAAGATGTATTCTTATTTTCACTGAGCACTAGTGACCTATTTCGGTAAGAATTGCTTGTTCTATCTTTAGGCATATTTGTAAAGAATGTTCTTCTTTGTAGCAAGTCCTGAAGAAGCCTAAAAACAATAGGCGAAAGCTTGACCAAAATAAAAGGCACTCACTTTGAAGCACCAGTCTTTCATTGCTTCCTCAGTACCAGGGTTTTCCCAGCTGTTATCTCAGTACTTTTTTATTTACTAGTAACCCAATTACTCCTTGGACGTTTATATATATATATATATATATATATATATATATATATATATATATATATATATATATATATATATATATATAGAAAAAGAAGTACTATGTTTATTTTTTTTTAACAAACAATTCAAAAATTGTTTTATATATATATATATATATATATATATATATATATATATATATATATATATATATATATTTATGTATATATGAGCCCAGAGATGTTGAAGAGGGCGAAACACATTTCTAAGAACTAGTGTTTGGTTTTTTAATTCTATTCAAAAAATTTTCCCAACCCAAAATGGTGGATGTGTGAATTATTCGTAAGGGGATTTCTCCACATTCTCTATTTCATTTGATTGATATCGTACGAGTGGTCGTTAAACCAATAACTTCTCATCTTTTGTTTTAAACATATGTTTTACTTTAAGTAATTAGGGAATTAAAACTTGAGACTGTCATTTTCAGATTTGGCGTAGATCTACGCTTCTGCTATGTCTTGGTCTCGAATGTTGTTTTTGAGTGGAATGTGTCTAAGGATATTCAACCTCTCATCCTTACCGATGAGCCCAGAGAGGTTGAAGAGGGCGAAACACATTTCTAAGAACTAGTGTTTGGATTTTTAATTCTATTCAAAAAATTTTCCCAACCCAAAATGGTGGATGTGTGAATTATTCGTAAGGGGATTTCTCCACATTCTCTATTTCATTTGATATATATATATATATATTAGGGTGGGCCGAAAAAAATTTTTATTTTTTTTTCTTAATGCTATACCGAAAAAAACTTGTCTCTATTATGGGTTATCAAAATGCAAAAAAGAAAAAAAATATATACCTAACCCCCAGCTAGCGCAACGCATCTGAACTTTCGAAATTTCACTAAAATCATGAGTTTTTGTAATTTTTTTTTTGAACATCCTAATAACTGCATATTGGGCTGCTATAGTGATATCCCTTTACATTAGAGTTTTAAAAATACAATAAATAATTGGATAAGTATAATTTTATTAATCTGAGGTAGCGCAACGGACACGAAAATGACGCATCTTACAGTCGAGTGCAGATGAGCTGTGCGTTCGGGGAATGGGTTGGCACTGAGCCGAGCTTCCCCCACTTATACTCTCTACACCCACAATGCACTGGAAGCAGCCTCAACGATCATGTTTTTTCATGTTCTCTGTTACTCGGCAGTTTACGTCAGCAGATTCGTTTAAACTTACGTGTATTAGCTGTGAGTTGATAGTGCAAACTGTTTTTATAATTTTTTGAGTGAAGTTTGAGTTTAAATTCACGTGCGTGATGGCTGCCAAGAAAATAACTCGCAGTGATTTTGATTGCCCATTGTTTGGCTACCCGAGGGAATTGCCTGTGAGTAAGCTTCCAACTTTCCAAGATGTCCTTCGGAGCTGTTTCCACGAACAGTACCTTCTAGCATTAGAAAGTAACAAGCTTGTAAGTTTCTCTCAGATATCTAATATTGTCGCTCCAAAAGTAAAAGCCATCTTTGACAAAGCATCAATACCAACAGTGACGCCCTACAGAATTGTTCAATTAATAAATTCATATCACGTTAGCTACCGTAATCTAATGAAGTCCTTTAAGCGTGACAAGGAAAAAGACAAGTACAAAGAGAAAATTGAGGAATTCAAACAAAAGGCTTTATCACTCTTTGATGTATCTGCATGTAAATGTAAAATAGCATACTCCTGCAACTGCAAAAAGGTCCCGGAGATCTGTGAGTGCCCTATATCAATTTCATGTAAATGTGAAAAAGATAAAAAAATTCCGGTGCTTGAACTTAAGTTTATGTATTTCCAAAGAAATCTTGGACAAGGAAAAATTGGAAATTTAGACAAGAAGGAGTCGAAAAAAATTACCAAAAGACTGCAACGTAAAGAAAAAAAAATCAGGTTATGTCGTCTAACATCCCACTAGTTTCACATTCGCAGCCTTCATGCTCTAAGGATGCAACAAAACCAAGAATAGCTTCAGATGGAAGCTCAATGGAAGAGGAAGAGTCTGATAGTTCCGGTGACAACTATATTCCTATTCCGAGCAAACAACCGTGGCAAATGCGGATACAATTAAAAAATACCGCGTTGGCCAGTGACCGATTTGGTGTTTCGGACAGGGCAACAGCTGCTATTGCCTCCAGTGTAATGCATGACGTTGGTCTTGCAACGAAAGAGGATGATTCCCTCATAATTGATAAGAATAAGGTTAGGAGGGAAAAAAATTTATGCAGATCAAATCTCCAAGATACGATAAAAAAAGAACCAAACTTGATACAAGGGCTATACTTTGATGGTCGAAAGGATAAAACTTTAAAAATTGATGAAGTTAATAACAAGTGTTTCAGAAGAAGTGCAAAAGAGGAACACTTTTCAATTATTAAAGAACCTGGCTCGATTTATGTTGGCCATGTGACGCCATCTACTGGAACTTCGAAGGACATTGCTAGTGCTATATTGGACTACTTGAATGAGTCAAATTTTTCGCTCGATGAGCTTGATGTAATTGGATGCGATGGTACCGTCACAAATACAGGCTGGAAAACCGGTGTAATTCGCACAATCGAGGAAAAAATAAAAAGACCGCTGCAGTGGGGAGTTTGCCTTTTGCATTTGAACGAATTGCCGTTCAGGCACTTGTTTCAAACTTTGGACGGTGAAACGACTGGCCCAAAATCTTTTAGTGGTCCTATTGGCTCACAACTCAGAAATTGTGAAAAACTTCCAGTAGTAAAATTTCAAATCATTGATTGCGAGATTCCAGACATCGATAGCAAAATCTTAAGTAAAGACCAACAATATCTCCTGGATGTAAGTTTGGCTATCAAGTCAGGCACCTGCACAATAGACTTCGCAATTCGTGAACCAGGTCCTATTTCCCATTCCCGATGGCTGACAACAGCGAACAGAGTTCTTCGTCTTTATATGAGCGTTGAAAGTCCCTCTGAAGAACATCTTATTTTGGTACAATTTATACTTAAATCTTACATGCCTGTATGGTTTAAGATAAAAAAAAGTAAGTACCTTACAGATGGACCAAAACATGTTTTTAATTTAATAAAATCTTCACGATTCCTTCCAGGAAACTTGATAAAGGTGGTTGATCCAGTAATTGAAAGGAATGCGTTTTTCGCGCATCCAGAAAACTTGCTCCTCAGTATGATTGTTGATGAAAGGGCCCATATCAGAGAGTTGGGGCTTAGAAGAATCATAAAATCAAGGACCGTAGCTTCCAATAAAAAGCTAGTCCGAACTTTTAAACCCCCAAAACTCAACTTCCAGGCAAACGAATATTATGAAATTATTGATTGGACTACTACTGCTATTTCTCCACCACCGTTGTTGCGAAGAGTATCTGACGAAGAAATGTGGGCCAAAATTTCAACTGCCAACACACCAGAAGGATGGAATTTCCATAAATTTCCGTGTCACACGCAAGCGGTGGAGCGCTGTGTGAAATTGGTAACTGAAGCCTCCTCAAAACTCGTTGGTGCCAAGAACAGAGATGGATTCATAAGAACAACGCTGCTATCAAGAGCTTCAATGCCAAGTTTTTCAAGCAAGCAAGATTTTAAAGTTCCAAACATTTAACGGACTATTCTGTGAGTCTGGGAATTGACAATTCGTAAATTTTGTAATTAATAAACTCATTTGGATAAATGTAAATTGCCTATTTACCAACATTATATTTCTAAAAATAACACATGAGTAGTGGGTTTAAAAAAATTAGTTGCTGTACTACACTATAAAAGTGGTTAGCACTCGAAAAGTGATCAATTAACTATATTGAAGGCCTTGCGCTACCTAAAATTAAAAAAAAAGTAATATTTCAATAACTCATTGTGTTTTTATAACTATAATATAAATGATTTTCACTATAGCAGTTCAATATCTAGCTGTTTGGATATTTAAAAAAAAATGGTAAAATCCTGTGATTTTAGTGAAATTTCGAAAGTTCAGATGCGTTGCGCTAGTTGGGGGTTAGGTATATATTTTTTTTCTTTTTTGCATTTTGATAACCCATAATAGAGACAAGTTTTTTTCGGTATAGCATTAAGAAAAAAAAATAAAAAATTTTTTCGGCCCACCCTAATATATATATATATATATATATATATATATATATATATATATATATATATATATATATATATATATATATATATATATATACATATATATATATATATATATATATATATATATATATATATATATATATATATATATATATATATATATGCTTTCTGTTGTTTTCCGGGTTTGACTCCGCGTTGAATAATTTTGGTTTTGAGAAAAACCATTATTTTGACTATGTTTCGGCAAGGTCTCACTTGCCATTGTCAAGTCAGGTAGTTCCGCTTCTCGATGCTGCTTGAAGTAAACTGAATTCTTACTCACGATACCGTCACTTATGTAGTTGATCCTGATGCTGCTGCTGCTTGCCCTGCGCGAACTCTGGCTCTTTTTATTGGTCCGGTGTAGGTTGCAGTCGTCGGCGGGATGTTACGCGTGGATGTTGCGGCCTGATTTATTTTGGTCTTTTTCTTCAGTACCGTTTTCCATAATGTAGGAAGCCGTTGCGCATCATCTCTTTGGTTTAAGCCCTTGGGATTTCTTTCAATTTCTATCGATTCTCTGATTTCCTGTTTTCTTTTTACTTCGATGTTAGCTAACATGGTTGTTTGGTTCAGGTTTATTGTGTGTCCTCTATTTGCGACATGTTGAGCCAGGGATTCAAATCTGACAAATGTTTTCAAATCTGACACTGGATAAAGCCACGAATAGTGTTCTTGCAAAAGGTTTCAATTTTGCTGTTGCACCTACATACATTCCCGTAGAAAACATCATTACTGAGGTAGAGACTACCATTACTAATCTCCCAGCAGAAACAGCCGAGATCATACGCCAAGACGTATCAAAAATATTAAGAACAGCTAAACCACCAAAAAGAAATTTATCACGGGAAGAGAAAGAAGCTTCACATAATTTGAAGAACAACAAAAAAATCATCGTGCTTCCAGCTGACAAAGGCAATGCTACGGTAGTGATGAATATTCAAGACTACGAAACAAAAATAAACGACATCTTAAATGATACAACATATCAAAGCATCTCGTCAGACCCGACAACCTATCTAGAGAAAATAACAAAAGCCAAGATCAAAGCCTCAAATATCAATAAAGAACAACAGGTCCATCTCATACCTAGAGAGAAGTCATCTAGATGCCCAAAATTTTACGGCCTACCCAAAGTACACAAGGCAGGATTTCCACTGCGACCAATTGTGAGCTCCATCTGATCTCCCTTACAACCGCTGGCGAAATTTCTGGCCCAACAGCTGCAACCATAAGCGGAAGAAGCGGATTCTTACGTCAAGAACGCGAGCCACTTCATCGAGCGTATAAAAGGTGTGACTCTTGAGCCGGGACATTTGCTAGTCAGCTTCGATGTTGTCTCACTTTTCACGAATGTTTCTATAGATGAATCACTGGACATCATAAGCAAAAAGTATCCAATATCACCGGATACACTAAACCTAAACAAACACTGTTTAAATAACACTTATTTCATCTATAAGGAACAAAGATATAAACAAGTTGAGGGAGCACCGAAGGGTTCCCCACTGTCACCAGTAATAGCGAACTTGTTTATGAAGGAAATAGAACAGCGGGCAATAGAAACAGCTGAATACAAACCCAAACTGTGGCTTAGATACGTGGATGACACTTTTATCATCTGGACCCACGGAGAAGAAAAACTAAAGGCTTTTTTAGAACACATCAACAATATCCACCATAAAATTTAGTTTACCATGGAACTGGAAGAAAACGATCAAATTCCATTCTTAGACGTGTTAAAAATAAAGAAACAAGACGGACACATAGGCCATACAGTGTATCGAAAACCGGCACATACCGATAGATATCTAAATGCTGCTTCACACCACCATCCTGCACAATTGAATTCGGTCATTAAAACCTTGATTACAAGATCCGAAAGACTGACAGACCAAGAACATCAAAATGAAGAAATGCATAACGTGAAAACAGCGTTAAGAAAAAACGGCTCCTCAACATACAACATCGAAAAAGCTCAAAATGCTCGAAGAAGAGATAAGGACCCTACAGAAGACAATAAACCCATCGGCAAAACCATTCTGCCATATGTGAAGGGTACGACAGAGAAAATAGGGAGAGTGCTGAAAAAACACAACATAGTAACGATATTTAATACGGACAGAAAGATCTCAACTATTTTACCAACACCAAAGACCAAAATATCGTTAGAAAGCCACGGTGTATACGAGATTCCGTGTGGGGATTGTGGAAAGTCGTACATTGGACAGACCAACCGAAGAATCCAGGTAAGACGAGAAGAACACCGAAATGATATCGAAAGCGGAGAAACCACGTCATCCCTGGCTCAACATGTCGCAGATACAGGACACACAATAAACCTGAACCAAACAACGATGTTAGCTAACATCGAAGTAAAAAGAAAACGGGAAATCAGAAAATCGATAGAAATTGAAAGAAATCCCAACGGCTTAAACCAAAGAGATGATGCGCAACGGCTTCCTGCAACATGGAAAACGGTACTGAAGAAAAAGACCAAAATAAATCAGGCCGCAACATCCACGCGTAACATTCCGCCGACGCTGCAACCTACACCGGACCAATAACAATAGCCAGAGTTCGCGCAGGGCAAGCAGCAGCAGTATCAGAATCAACTACATAAGTGACGGTATCGTGAGTAAGAATTCAGTTCACTTCAAGCAGCAGCGAGAAGCGGAACTACCTGACTTGACAATGGCAAGTGAGATCTTGCCGAAACGTCGTCAAAATAATGGTTTTCCTCAAAACTAAAATTATTCAACGCGGAGTCAAACCCGGAAAACAACAGAAAGCACATATAGCTCCCGCGGAAACTTCAAGTGTATATATATATATACATATATATATATATATATATATATATATATATATATATATATAAATCCAATTTTGATCACAGCTGAAAAATATTAAACACAAATGGAAAGGATTAATGGGTAAGCAGCTGAAATAACGGAGCCAAGAGTACTCTTTTTTCAAAATCTAATATATTTCGGTATTGTCTTTATACCATCATCAGTGATGGCTACAAATGTGTTATAAGTGAGTTGCTTTGTGAAATAATTAAAAATGTTCTTGAACTTACAAAGTTGAGATTGCGGCTCTATGGTTAAACATTTTTTTGTAAAAAATCTTCCAAAAGGGGAAACATCAAACATATTAATATTGTAAAAACACAAGAAAAAACAAAACATTTAAATGGAAAAAACTGTAACAATGCACATCTAAAAAAAAATAAATTAAGTTTTAAAATCTTTTTGAATCTTAAGAACCAAAACATCAGGTAGGTACAACCAGTACTTTTTTTGTACAAAAAACTTGAAATTAAAATGAATTAGCGGTAATCCTAAATGTTATGTTCTATGGTAGAAACAAATGATAGTTGACAATGACATAATGAAATTTTGTTTTGTGGTGTTATTCACCCTAACCTAACCTTACTTTTTTCCACTTAAAAAAAATAAATATAATTCTCAAATGCAGATATTCGAGATGGAAAGGAATATGAAAAAACCTACAGCCTACAGCTTATATGCTTTTGGTTTACTCATATTCATCAGAAACCATGGTGTTACGATGTAGTTTGTTTGTATTGAATTCTTTATCTAAGTGAAGTAAGTGTGAGTAAATCTCACTTAAGTGGCTGATGTCTGATTTTTTGTTTATAGTTAAATCAGTCTCAGAAATAAAAGCCATTTCAAGAAACAACCTTTTAAAATAACTGTTTTCCACTGCTAGAACTTTAGCATCTGTATAGTTCATTTGGTGATCATTTTCATGGACATGCATGGATAAACCCACTAATACAATAAAAACACAAAGTAACAAGTTGGTTGGAAACTTATTTAAAAATAAATATATTGATGATGTCACAAAGAAAAATCTTACAAAATATAATGGTATCGTTCCAAAATATTATTCTCTACCGAAAATTCATAAGCCCACATTGTCAGTAAGACCTATAGTGTCTACTATAAATTCACCTACAGAAAATGTATCTTCTTTTGTTACAGACATTTTAACCTTAGCATAATATGACAAAAACAATGATTATTTCATGAAAGATTCCTTTGAAGTTAATAAAATCTTTAATGGTTATATGTTACCTAACAACTACGTTCTTGTCAGCTTAGATGTGGTATCACTTTTCAGCAATATATATTTAGATACTTGCATTAGATCGGTACATAAACATTGGAATGATATAAGTAGACACTGTAAGATGGACATCAGTGGCTTTATTGATTTGATTTCTTTTTTATTTAATAATAATTATTTCTCTTATGGAGAAAAAATTATAAAACAAAGTTGGGGTACTCCCATGGGTGCTAAGATCAGTCCTATTCTGGCAAATTATGTGATGGACGATTTGCTAGACATGGTCATCCCGGTTTTATCTTTTAAGCTGAGTTTTATAAAGAAATATGTTGATGACTTAATACTAGCCATACCTAAAGATTCAACAGAGGAACTACTTTTTGTTTTTAATAGCTATGACCCTTACATTCAATTCACTATTGAGGTGGAAGATGAATTACATTCTGTCCCATTTTTAGATACAAAGCTAATACGTTCAAATCATAACAAAATAGTAGTAGACTGGTACAGCAAATCTATGGCCTCAGGTAGGTTTTTAAACTATATATCCTACCATAAACATTCCATCAAATTAAATTTAGTTGAACAAATGAAATGTATGGTCATACAAATCTCAGATATATCACTACAACAAAAAAACCTAAAAACCTTATACCAGTTGTTCCTAGATAAGGGCTATTCACCAGCTCTTTTGAAGAAAATTTTGTTTAGCACACCATCGGTTACACTTAACACTACACAAAACCTTTCTCCTGTAAACAGTACCACTGTTGATCAAGAAATTGATACTGTAGCCATAACATCCATGTCCACCAAATATTATACACTGCCTTACATACATAATGTAACACCAAAACTGACACGAATTTTCAATTCTGTTGGTGACTTTAAGTTTGCTACAAAAACAGCTGTAACAATGAAGTCAGTTTTCTCAAAACTTAAAGACAAAACTTTGAAAGACAATATGTCAAATATAGTGTATAGTATACCATGCACAAATTGCAATCTGCAGTACATAGGCCATTCTTCGAGACGATTGAAAGATCGTATCACGTCGCACAGAAGTGATGCCAGAAGATATCCAGACAGATGTAGTTTATCCATGCATGTCCATGAAAATGATCACCAAATGAACTATACAGATGCTAAAGTTCTAGCAGTGGAAAACAGTTATTTTAAAAGGTTGTTTCTTAAAATGGCTTTTATTTCTGAGACTGATTTAACTATAAACAAAAAATCAGACATCAGCCACTTAAGTGAGATTTACTCACACTTACTTCACTTAGATAAAGAATTCAATACAAACAAACTACATCGTAACACCATGGTTTCTGATGAATATGAGTAAACCAAAAGCATATAAGCTGTAGGCTGTAGGTTTTTTCATATTCCTTTCCATCTCGAATATCTGCATTTGAGAATTATATTTATTTTTTTTTAAGTGGAAAAAAGCAAGGTTAGGTTAGGGTGAATAAAACCACAAAACAAAATTTCATTATGTCATTGTCAACTATCATTTGTTTCTACCATAGAACATAACATTTAGGATTACCGCTAATTCATTTTAATTTCAAGTTTTTTGTACAAAAAAAGTACTGGTTGTACCTACCTGATGTTTTGGTTCTTAAGATTCAAAAAGATTTTAAAACTTAATTTATTTTTTTTTTTAGATGTGCATTGTTACAGTTTTTTCCATTTAAATGTTTTGTTTTTTCTTGTGTTTTACAATTTTAACATATTTGATGTTTCCCCTTTTGGAAGATTTTTTACAAAAAAATTTTGAACCATAGAGCCGCAATCTCAACTTTGTAAGTTCAAGAACATTTTTAATTATTTCACAAAGCAACTCACTTATAACACATTTGTAGCAATCACTGATGATGGTATAAAGGCAATACCGAAATATATTTGATTTTGAAAAAAGAGTACTCTTGGCTCCGTTATTTCAGCTGCTTACCCATTAATCCTTTCCATTTGTGTTGTATATATATATATATATATATATATATATATATATATATATATATATATATATATAAATATATATATATATATTGATAAGGGGTACCTTGTCGCCTCAGAAACGGTGAATCGGTAGACGTTGTCGCCTCATATATGACGTTGGTGAGGCGACAACGTTTTGGGCTGAAAATTTCAGGACAGCTTCCCAACCACCTTATGAGTCGATGTGCAAAAAATAGTTTTGAGGTGACAACGTACCCCTTTTCACTATTTTTTGGTTCGTTAGTTCGGCAGTATATCGCTGGCGCTAGTATCGGCATTGCAGCAGTAACTGGCTGTATGTTGTCGCCTCAGCATATAAATTCTACTTTTTGTTTAACAACCGGTACCTTGTTGCCTCAGATTTTGGCAACGTCGCTTTCAGTTTGCATTGGGTATTAGGTCGTGAAATATAAAAATATGCGCCGTCGGTACCGTAACAAGGCAGCTAAAAACTTTATGATATAAGTTGCAGCTTACGATTTAAAATTGTTGCCCTTATACAGGGTGTCCAAAAACTCTACCGACAAACGAAAAATGGAGATTCCTCAGATAATTTTAAGATAATTTGACTCAATTCACTTAGTCCGAAAATGCTTCCTAAGGGAGCTAGATCTCTTTGAAGATGGCGTCTTGTAATTAGTTTTTCTTAAATAGCGCCAGAACGCTTCTATTTAGAAAAACGAAAATTATTACGCATATTTATCATCCAGATATAAATCCATTCCATTCATTGTGGATTTCTAATACCGGTCATAGGCGCCCGTTTTGGGTACGGCAATTTTATCCCGTACCTTTTTTATTTAATTTTTAAGCATTTTTGACTATGGATTATTAAATTGTGAATTATTCTAGTACTAATAGGTACTCTTGCTTTAAGTCCATAGAATATACAATTTTCTAGAAAAATCGATTTGAAAATTTTTCGTTTCTTGAATTAAAAAAAAAATAAAAAAAACTATTTAGAAAACGAAAACTGGTACGTTTGTTTATATCCCAGAGATGAATCGGTTTCATTAATTGCAAATTTTTAGTACCGGTCATATGCATTTGTTTTGGGTAGGTCAACGCTTATTTTATCGCATAACTTTTGTCTTTCATTTTTAAGCATTTTTGACACTAGATTATTAAATTATGAGGTATTCTGGTACTAAAAGTTACTCTTGCTTCAAGTTGGTAAAATACACCGTTTTTTTAAATCCTTTTCAAATTCAAAAAACGAAAAATTTTCAAATAAATTTTTCTAGAAATCGATGTGACCTACCGAATTAAAGCAAGAGTATCTTTTAATTCTAGAATACCTCACAATTTAAAAATCCAGAGTCAAAAATACTTAAACGCTAAAGACAAAAAAGTTATGCTATAAAATAACCGTTGCCCTACCCAAAATGGACGCCTATGACCGGTACTAAAAATTCACAATGGATGGAATCGATTTATCCCTGGAAGATGAATAGGCTTACCAAATTTCGTTTTTCTAAATAGAAGCGTTTTGGAGGTATTTAAGAAAAACTAATTACTAGATGCCATCTTCCAAGAGCTCTAGCTCCCTTAGGAAACATTTTCGGACTAGGTGAATTGGGTTAAATTGTCTTAGGAAAATATCTGAGGAATCGCCTGTCTTCGTTTGTAGGTAGAGTTTCTGGAGTATAAACAAGTTCTATAAGAGAGAGAGCATGCCGGAATAAAAATATGTTAGCTGGTCGCATAGGAATTAATAAAAATTACAAACAGAATATTAGTAATCATGGAGCGTATGTAATACTTAAGTAGTTATTATAATATGGAACTGAACAAGTCTATGCCCCAAAGGATCATGAAGACGAAATGATAGGAAAATTCTAAATAGTCATTAATTTAATCCTAAAAAATAAAAAATTCATTATATTATGTGACTTTATTACAAAAGTAAGAACATAAATGATTTTTTTTTGTAACAGCAGTAGGAAAAAAAATAACAGTTATGACAAAGGATAAGCACTGATATACCTACTATCGAAATTACAGAAAGTTGAAAAACACTAAAATGAACCTGAATGGCTTAACACAAATAAAAAAAACTATGTAAAACCAAAATAAATATCTTTATGTGGGTGACATGCAAACGGGAGTCAATCTAAGTAAATTTCTTATAGGAATTTATCATTGAGCAGTAATAGCAACAGTTTCAAAAATCTCAAAAATGAAACAACAAAACACTATCCAACATCAGAAGTTTACTACTTCTGCTCTGAAAGAAAAACCCGTATTCTGACATTAAAATGTTTGAATAGAAATGACAACAGTAATATTTCAAGCAAAAAAATATCGGACGATAAAATGAGAAACTAACAAAAATAAATTGACAAGACATGAAACGAACAAAATAACTGAAAATAAGATCTTGATAGATGGCGATGTAAAGAAAACACGGGAAATACATATCATTGAAGTACCCTTATTTTATTATTTATTTTATTTACCATTGATATTGCTCACCACATTAATATCCTTATAGGTAATTTGCATGTTTGTGCTTATTTGTTTACGATTTTTGCTAGCCCTTCAACTGATGCGTTATCTTTCCTGATCCTCATATATTTAGGTTCCTTAATATTAGGATTCAGTCCATAACGCTGACTCACTTCTCTAACTTTATTGATTATGTCTTGTAAGCCTTCTAGCTAGACTATTAGCAAATGACGATATCATTATAAACGACATAACAGAATTTGCAAGCAAAAAACCGTGGTGGTTCCAGTAATAATTACGTTTCTGAATCGCAAATCCTTACAGCATGTGTAATGGATCCAAAAAACGTTGTACCTAAATTAAATGTTAAGGAACAAGAGTCTTCTACAAAACGAAAGATGTATAGCATTTACATTTACGTTAATTTTAATAATTCTTACTTAAAAAACCATAAGAGAGAGGGTATAAACTATGCATGTAGGGGAAGAATGCGAACCCTCTCTATATTTATTATTAAGTATAGAACGAGGGTAAATAATAATACGATTGCTTTAAAGCATATTTTAAGACCCAAAAATTTTGACGATCTTAAGTGCTCCAAGAGTTTTATATGTCAAAAATGAATAACCATTTTCAATTTCGTTGCAACGCGAAACTACAGGCGCATCATATTCTAGTCCAATCAGAGAGCGCTGCAAGCGCCTCTACAGGTTTCGAAACTTATTAGTATCTCATCAGGAGGCACATATGCTGCTCTCTCTGACCCAACTAGGACAAACCCCGGCGTGCAGTCACGAATTGCAACGAACGAAATGGCTGGGATGCCCTAGCGGCAACTGCTAGGAAAAGACTAAGTTTTCAAACTAATAGCACATAAAACAACACCAAAAATGTTGCTCCACATCCTACCAGATTGAAAACAATGGGAACCTTCTCTGGTTATACCTTTGAGGCTTCTAAAATTTGCAAGCCATAACGGATGCTGAGACTAAGGAAGATGAGGGAATTTTACAATTTATAATTCACGTCTCATCTGCTCAGCGAGGTAAAGTTCCAACGAGAAGGGTTCCCTTCGTACTCCAATCAGAGTAAACATGTAAATCAAAAATTAATAAGCATTTTCAAAAATTAATAAGCAACACGAAACTACTTAGTCTTTAGTTTTATATGTATACAATAGTTTTAAAAAGACCTTCAGTTCTCCTACTCGTATTATCGCGTTGCACTTGGGTACGTACCTAAAACTATGTTGCTATGAACACCTCCATTTAATACTAAAAGAATCGGCTGATTTTACGTGTACAACAGAAAGACAAATACAGGAACTGGCCAAGGGCTATAAATACATAATTTGAAAACGTTGCTGACAAATCGTTGGAATTTGGAAATTGCTTCTCTCGCTAACAAAGATATTCAAGAACAAAAATTGCCAAAGCTAGTACCACTAAGTGATATTAAAATATTTTGAGAAGAAAGTATTAAAATTGGTGTGAAGTGTCAGAAGACGTTTGAGAGCAATATTGATAATGCTGAAACATAAAAATTTAGTTAACTATGCTCTAGCATTAGCCATTATTTTTAACAGAAGACGAATAGGTGATGTTCAGTATTTAAAAATTCAGCAATCTAGTAACGAAAGATAAACGGATTTAAGTGATTTTGAAAATGTTTTAACTGAAGGAGAAAAGGCACTTACGAGAGGACACAAAATTCCAGTGTGTTCTGGTAAAGGTTCTTGAGCTGTTGTTATTTTACTTCCAAAAATGTTGCAAGGTTTCATAGAAACTTTAATAAAACATAGACATAAATACATGTCTGACGTCGTCCGACGTTAATAACTATATGTTTGCAGTTCCAGGCAGTAAGCTAAAATGGGACAAAGGGGATGTTTCGATCCGTAAATTGACAAGCAAAATGATTTTAACAAACTCTGAAGCTATATCAAGCAACAAATTACGCAAAAATATTGCAACAGTAGCACAAATTTTAAGTATGTCCAAAAATTAAACCTAAAGAATTTATCAAGTTTATGGGGCATGACGAAAAAATGCATGATGAATGTTATGAATTACCTGCTGACATTTATCAAACCGTAAAATTGTCAAAATTTTTAATAGTAATGGAAAGGGATTCTCTTCCTTTAGAATATAAAAGAAAATTGTTTGAAGAACTAGATTTTCACCACGATTGAGAAAAATGCGGAAGAAAATAAAAAAAGCAATCTTCAAAATACGAATATTAATTTTCCAAGTATTGCAGGTATGCAAAAAGTTAAAAAAAGTAAAGCGTTGGTTGCAAAAGATAACGTTCTGGCTCAAACAAGTAAAGAATTTAAAACGGACAGTGACGATAAGTATTATCCAAATAAAAAAACTACTCAAAGCATCAAAAAACCAAGCAAGGGAAGATTCCGAATGCGATTCATATGTGCCTCCACAAAGAAGAAATATTAAAAAACAAACCTTTTAAGAGAACACTTTTCAAATTATATTCAAGATGGCGTATATCCATCTAGATAAAAAGATGAATTCCAATATTATAAAATCAAAAATTCAACATCTTATAAAAATAAAATATATATGGCCTATGTAAGTTTTTTATATGATGCTTAAGTGAAAATATAGAAATATTTTTTTTTTACTTTTTGTTGCTATTTTTATAATTTTTTTTTATTCTTAGATATAATAAACATCTAACCAACGCCTCAATTAAAGGGTTTGACATTTAAACAAAACATAATGAAATCATTTTTGTAGAAGAAAAAAATTAAATAGGTACCTAAAAACCTAGTTTTAAGTTTTTCTCAAAATTTTTTGAGATTAGGATAAAAAGACCACTACACAAATTGTAGATTTTTTTATCGCCCACAGCTTTTGCGTTGCATTTTTTTAAACGATGCAATGTTTAGCCAGAAATTTCAGAAAACCATTTTCGCCCTTAAAACCACCCCACCTTCACCATCTTATGGATTATTTTCGTACACTTTGCTGTAAGAATACGTTTTGTTGGAACGTTTTTACAGCCATGTATACTAGTTCACTGATTTTTAATTAAAATTTTTAAATAAACCGTTGACACTTTTTTCTGTCAGATAGGTAATATGTTTACTGCAAATAATAAATTTTATCGTTAAGAGCCTTTATAATTTTACTGTATAAGAGCAATAATTCACACAAAATAACTTGGCTTAGCTTAATTTATTGCAAAATACTAGCTTTGGAATATCTACTAATAAAAATTTTTTAAACATATAATCCAAACAAACCATGTTCATATCTTAAGCTTATTTAAAATATCAAAAATAACCATCCTTTATTTTTAATGTAAACAACAATGGAACATGTGAACAAATTCCCACTATTTCTTTACCTATATCCGTAATAAATACCTATACTACCTCTCGCTGTGCACCAAAGTTCGACCCACTCAATCCTTTATTAATTTTCGAATATTTGGCAACGCCGTCTGAGGCAACAACGTACCGGCTTTCATTCTTAGTCATATATAGTTGTGAGGCGACAGCGCATTGGATTTAATCGTAAATTTATATATAAAAAAACATTTAAAATCGTTTCCCCTCTTTAGAGATTCTTAATTAGAAAGTTCCCCTCATTGTATATATGCATATATTTTTTGAAAACAAGAGCTACAAAAGGGTGAGGCGAGGTCGTCATAGTTTTCACCGCGAGGCGACAACGTACCTTTTATCGATATATATATATATATATATATATATATATATATATATATATATATATATATATATATATATATATATATATATATATTAGAATGTGTCTAAAGATATTCAGCCTCTTGTCTTTACCGACGAGCCCAGAGAGGTTGAAGAGGGCGAAACACATTTCTAAGAACTGGTGTTTGGATCTTTGATTCTATTCAAAAAATTTTTCCCAGCCCGAAATGGTGGATGTGTGAATTGTTCGTAAGGGGATTTTTCCACATTCTCTATTTCATCTATTTGATTTATATATATATATATATATATATATATATATATATATATATATATATATACATATATATATATATATATATATATATATATATATATATATATATATATATATATATATATATATATATATATATATATATATATATATATATATATATATATATATATATATATAAGTAGTAGAGTGGACAGTGGAATGGAAAACCATACACACTGTACTGCTTGAAGATATCAGTCAACAGAGAGGAGAAAGAAAAAGCTAAGTTGTTAATGCTAATCCATATAATTTTCGGAAACGTTTCGTTCTGTGCTTACAGAACAGTATCAGTCCAATATCTAAAAAAAAGCTGCCTTTAGAAGTAGATCAACTGATAATAGTCTGCTTACTACAAGTCAGCAGAAACATGAGCAGTTGTCTGTATGACAGAAAAGAAATGTCAAATTAAACTTACATGTGAAGCAATAAAAGTTGATGTTAAAAGCAGCAGATCTGAGGAAATGGTCCTCCAATTAAATAATCACATTTAAAGTGAACATTGTGTCATCATGCACGAATATTTCATTATAAAATAACCAGATATGCAGATTGTATAAGACATAGTATTAGTGACAGATTGCCTAATTACATGGTGTGTGTGTGTGTGTAAAATACTAACTCCTGGACCATAAGTATATGTAGAGTGTAAAGAAATAAAGCCAATAAATTGTGTACAAATGCAATAAGACAAAGATTAAGTCTGTCTTTTTTTTGTCAGAAATCCAAAAAAACGTCGCTGTGAATTTTAACTTTTTTAAACCACTGTGTTTTAAATAATTGAAAAAGCATTATTGTTTTTGTTGTAGCTTGAAGATGGAAAATCCACCATGTACAAATAGTTAAAAATATAAAGACGATACAAAACAAAAAGGTTAAAATATGTCGACAAAATTCACAGGTTTATAGTTTACATCGCCATCACCCCGCCGAACGAATAACAAACAAGCATGTCAAATCAGCTGATAGCAGTGAGGACAGAGTCGGAAATAACGACAATCAACCACAGAACATGACAAGTGCTAAGGGACCTGAACGGCAGTGCCTATACAACCATAGATTTGAGAAGCTCTTTGGATAAAGATCTGTAACTCAGTTATTTAGGGAAAATTAAATGAAAGTCAGTTGATCTGCTTAAGAATATGGTTGCATATGAAATTTAGGGTAATAACAGAAAATAAAAAATGGAAAAACTGTATGTCTGAAAATAGTAAAAGGGGGCTGAAAAGAGGAGAATCTTTCAATTCAGAAGAAAAAACCAAAAAAAATACAACCTCTCCAGCCCAACTCGTATTATTAAGAAACAATATCATTTGACAGCTGTAATCACTCGGAAAAAAGTGCTAACGTGGAATAGGGTATGACCCATTACACAATAACGGTAAAGCTCATTTTAAGTTGCGGAGGTAAGCAAAACTACTGAAAAAAACAAAAAAGGGGGAACAAACCACCAAGTCAGTTGAGATCCAAAGCATATGGCATGTAATAGTGGGAGAGAGATAACAGCAATAGAAAAAATTCTTTTCTCTCATACAGACAACTGCTCATGTTTCTGCTGACTTGTAGTAAGCAGACTATTATCAGTTGATCTACTTCTAAAGGCAGCTTTTTCTTTTTTTTTAGATATTGGACTGATGCTGTTCTGTAAGCACAGAACGAAACGTTTCCGAAAATTATATGGATTAGCATTAACAACTTAGCTTTTTCTTTCTCCTCTCTGTTGACTGATATCTTCAAGCAGCACAGTGTGTATGGTTTTCCATTCCACTGTCCACTCTACTACTTATTCTGATATACAGTCGTTGCTCTTATGGTATATATATATATATATATATATATATATATATATATATATATATATATATATATACATCCCGCTATCATTATGTCATCTTTTCATGTTGCAGTCATTTGGCATCACTAAGAAATACTATCATTTTCGAATTTTAATTCGTGTATGTTTGTTGAGCGCATTTTTTAATGCCCTGTATCGTTCTCAGTTTTCTAAAATTTTGATTTTAAAAATTTAAATTATATACAAAAATTTTTACACTTCACAGCCATTTTGACTTCCACCACATAAAAATGTGTATTTGCGGTCTATTTGCCGTCAATCAATGTTGCCACGAGTTAAAAATATCGAGCGTTTGAGGCCAGGTAGAAAAGGTATATTATAAACTATATAAGAGGTGGGTTCTTTACCTGTTCGGCTGGTTCGGCTGGTAAGGGTCCAAATACTTTACGAGTTGAATTGTGTTTATTTTATTTCATCTGTTAAATTATAATTTTCTCATAACGACTTAAATATTTGTTTGAAAAATTAATTTTGGGTCATTCCATTTCAAATCACTCAATTTTGGGCAAAAAAAAATTTGGACCTTCGATTTGTCTGAAAATTGGTATATAGCTTCTGCGGGACCTAAAAATAAGATATTTAAGGTCAAAAAATCTTCTTTTTTCTCAAAATGTTATTTTATTCGATTTTACAGTGATTTGGTGTTTATTTATACAAATTTCCATTTTCTCTCGTAAAGTATCAATGGAAAATATAATATTTTAATAGAAGGGACTCAAAAATGTCATTATATGGCATTATAACAAGTTACTTTGATTCAAAACAAGCTTTTGATCAAATTTTATAGTGTAGAAAACGTTAAAATACCGTTTTTTTACATTCTTCTCCATTCCCAAAATGCATCATAATCGATTTGGCTGAAAATTTGCCCACAGATAGACAAAACATAGGACTTTAAGTGGTCATAAGGATTTGAATTATATTACAATACCCAAAAAGTTACATGCAATATTATAGTCAAAAATATAGGCGTCTACTGTAAGTAACATTAACTCGAAAATATCGACCTCACGACAAAAATTGTTAAAAAGAAATTGTAATAATTGTAAATACGATTTATTTGGAACAATTTCAGTTCTTTCCATTTTTGTCTAAAAGTTAAAAATGGCGGAGATATTGAGCAAAACAGGTTCTCCTTTAAAATCAAGATGGCCGCTAACGTAACGGAGGAATTCATTGGCGATTTTAAATTTTGGCTACTATTGACTCCCCTAAAGATCAGAAAAATAAATTTTTGTGCAGCTTGGCATTCAAGGTCAAATGCTATCCCGACTGGACTAATATATACTTTTGAGTATGATATTACTGCATGTAACTTTTTTGGTATTGTAATATAATTCAAATCCTTCTAACCACTTAAAGTCCTATCTTTTAGCTATCTGCGGGCAAATTTTTAGCCAAATCGATGATGATGTATTTTGGGAATGGAGGAAAATGTAAAAAACGGTATTTTAACGTTTTTTACACTATAAAATTTGATTAAAAACTTGTTTTGATTCAAAATAACTTGTTATAATGCCATATAATGACATTTTTGAGTCATTTCTACTAAAATATTATGTTTTTCATTGATACTTTACGACAGAAAATGCAAATTTGTATAAACACCAAATCACTGTAAAATCGCATAAAATAACATTTTGAGAAAAAAAAAAGAAGAAGATTTTTTGACCTTAAATATCTTCTTTTTACGTCCCGCAGAAGCTATATACCAATTTTCAGACAAATCGGAGATCCAAATTTTTTTGCCTGAGTGATTTGACATGGAATGTACCTTTTACATTTTCGTTTAATTTACTTACGGTTTTTGTTCAGAATTTTGAAGAAACGCTTGGTTTGACATAAAATTTGGGACACGCATAGCTAATATGTTAAAGAAAAAAAAGTGATATGGTGCCGATATGTGCTTTTGATCTGGAGGTGAGTTTCGTCCGTTATCGGGGATGAAAACAAATATGTTCAAATAAGTCCGGAATTGGATAAACTGACTAATTCTAAGCAACTTCTATTTTATAGAGTTTTTTCACTAAGTCAATACTTTTAGAGATATTTGCGAGTGAATAAGTTCATTTTTCAACAAAAAAAAAACACGTTTTTAGACGGTTTTTCGCAAATAACTCAAAAAGTAGATACCTACTTTATTGAAAAAAAATTAGCAAATAGCAAATACAGCTTATAGAAAAGTGAAAAAATGGTATATGTGTCAGGTCTGTAGACCCAGTAGAAGCAGAGTTATTGCTAAGCTTTGTTTTAAAACCAAGAGGAGTAGGTAAACTAACCCTAATAGCACACGACGTCCTCTGGACGTGCAAAATAGGTCCATTTTTGGTCCTAACGTCCATCGACTATAAATGGACGCCCTTTGGACGTCCGGCGTTGGACGTCCTTCGGTGGACTAAATATGTACGTCCTTCGGACGTCCGACATTGGACGTCCTTCGGTGGACTAAATATGTACGTCCTTCGGACGTCCGATGTTGGACGTCTTTCGGGTGGAATAAATATGAACGTCCTTTGGACGTCCGTACTGGACGAAATACGGACGTTTGCTGATCGTCCATATTGGACATATTATACGAATTACGGGATAAAAAAGCAAAATAATTCAATAAAATATTAGCTTAATTATGTTAATAAAATAGTTTATATCGAAAAGATAATTTTATTTAATTCAAAATTGCACAGTTTAATATTCTAAACATGTTTTTGTTTTTTTCTGTAAAGTGTGAAAATCTTATTTGTAAATTATTTGTTACATTGTTTTATTATTCTAGTTACCAAGATGACATAAGTTTGCTAATTAATTCTAGTAAGCAAAAATATAATTTTTATCAATGTATCTGTACTAAAAATGAATCTTAAGAGCATCTTTTTGAAGTTGAATATACGTGGCCGTGCCCAAAATAGGTCCAGTCTTAGTCCGTATGTGTATGGACTATAAATGGATGTCCTTTGGACGTCCGACGTTGGACGTACTTCGGGTGAAATAAATATGAATACGGTGGACTAAATATGTACGTCCTTCGGACTTCCGATGGTGGAATAAATACGAACGTCCTTTGGACGTCCGTACTGGACGAAATACGGACTTTTTGTGGACGTCTGAAAATCACCCCCACTACTTGGTTCCTCTGTTCACAAAACTATAACGATAGATGATAGATTTTCGATTCACCCACCGATATCAGTTCAAAGTTAGAGAGTTGATCTCTCAGTCGTTGTCGTCGTTAGGGCTCCCGCGTAAAGTTTTATTCATTAACCTTCGGAGTACGAAGACTGGGTCAAGCGTGACCCGAAATTCAGTTATTTCTTGATATTTTATGAAATAATTGTTTTAAAAATCCGATTGATCGTAAGTTCTCCTTATTTGTTTCAATCTATTTTTTCGTATATAATTCGTGAATATGCAAATTACAGTTTTTCTTCTACGTAACATCTATGATGCCGGGTCAGTCCTGACCCGGTCTTCGGATTTCGAAAAATATTTTCAATATGTTTGTAAGTACACGTAAATCGCAGCCGTCTCTGTTTACGGGTATACGTACAGTAGAACCCCGATAAGTCGGCCTCCCATAACCCGGAAGTCCGGCTAACCCGAACCGATTTTCATCAGACAAAACAAACATTTTTTCACTTTGACCAAGTTTTTTACTAAGAAATAAACAATACTGTATACAACTGTACTTAATTTAGATGTATTGTGCATATTTTATGTATTTCATGTTTTTGAAATTATGTATAATTAAGTTTATCTGTAAGTATATCGTGTTTTATTAATTTTTACCATATTCTTCGGCTAACTCGGATTTTCGATAACTCGGATCGGCCGCAGTCTCAATTAATCCGACTTATCGAGGTTCCACTGTATTCAAATATATGGCCGGAGCAAATTTACCTATGCCCGTTTTCTGTAAGGTATTAAAATCTGGCCGCCGCAGCGAACTAGTATATGCCCATGGGCGACCATCTTAAAAAATTTAAATACAATAATTTAGGATTTTGTTTGTTTTTTGTTAAATTAAAGATACTGTTTAATAATACTGACTATTTAAAACATCCTTATAAATAAAATGAGAATGGGTCACGCTTGACCCATCATCGTAATCTAAGTAAGTCAAATAATCTCCCTACTCCGAAGGTTAACCACTGATTTTCATAATGTAAGAAATTATATTATATACGAATTAAAGTATAATATACTTATACATATACTATATATTACGTAAAACTATGAAGACGCTGTTTCACAACATAACACAGAGTCCGACCGCCTCATCGGGCCATTTAGAGCATCAATGCATAAGCCCATCCAATGGATTATTATGTGCCCCTTTGACATAGGAGCACAACATTTTAATCTACCACCCTGAGGATTCCTGCTCCTGGAGTTTTTCTGAAGTGCCGAAACAGTCTATGTTCCTGATTCCTCGATCAGATGAGGAGTTTTCGGAGCCATCAACCCCAGACAGATACTGGAGCTCCACGTTGCAGCCAGTCACTTCTTGGTAAGTGAACGCCAAAGAGGAAGCATTCAGACTTTGCTGCTACCACCGTCTGGACATAGCCTATCGATCCCTGATGGCCTAGAGGACAAACTCACCGAGAATGATGGAAAAAACCACCAGCCAGGACAACTGGTATCCAAACATTGGTATTATTTACGTTTTTTATTACATTTACATATTTTTTCATGCTCTTTGATATATATTTCTTATTCTTTCTGGTATATTTTTCATACATTTTTCAATCTTATGGGTGTTTGGTAAAAAATGGGCCATAGCTTAACCTTGGATTACTGAGCTTAAAATAGGTCGATGTAAGCTAACTTACTTTAGTACGAAAGATGATAATAACCGAAATACAGGGTGTCAAATTGAAACTTTTATTTTATTCTTGATTATTTCCTGGGCAATACATCATTTTTGGTGTTGAATTTAGATTTCTTGTCCCAAAAAAACCCCGCTTACCAAATTTCGTGATATTATCCCATGCCTGTTAGGAAATATTCAAGAATAAATAAAATAAAAATTTAAATTTGACACCTTGTATTTCGGTTATTATCAACTTTAGTACTAACGTAAGTTAACATAAATCGACCTATTTTACCCTCCGAAATCTAAGGTTAATCTATGGCCTATTCTTTACCAAACACACTGTATAAGTACATATTTGTATTCTAGCCAATCTTTTTGATTTTCTATAAAGTATAAATTTCCTTGAATTTTGAATTACAATTGTTAAAGGAAAGTTTCGCTACCGCGGTCGCCTTTTTTTCGTCTTACCTTATTACCTCTACCCATAACGGTTCTTTTGTCAAACAGATTGGGTTGGTTATTGTACCTAGTAAGCAAAAAGTATTTATCTCAGTATTTTATAATCTATTTATAATATTGAATTATCTAAAGACAGAAAGCGAAGGCGGATGAAAAAAAATTAGACAAAAGTTGAATGATTATTATAATATTATAATATAATATTACACTATATAATAAGTATACATAGAGAGAATATCTTCTTTTTAAGAAATTGTCCATTATCTCCAAATGAGCAAGGTGTCGATTTGAAATATATGTATAATACACAGCCCATTACGCACCACCTTAAAAATTGAGCATTTTTGATGTCTCGAATTTCCTAAACCAGTTGTCCCATCTAAGTGATTTTTTTATAATATTATAGCCTAGGCTATAGGTTACCTCCTTAAGCTTGTCATGCACGGGGAGCTATATACTGTAATATATATTATATCACATCGCTCTCTATAGTAATGAGTGAGCCTGTACACACGGAACCATTAGTTACGTGTCTCCAGGCTCACTCATTACTATAGGGAGTGATATGATATAATATACATAATATATTACAGTATAGCTCCCCGTTCATGACAAGCTTAAGGAGCTAACCTGTAGCCTAGGCTATAATATTATAAAAAAAATCACTGAGATTGGACAACAGGTTTAGGAAATTCGAGACATCAAAAATGCATCATTTTTAAGGTGGTGCGTTAATTTCTTGGAGAAGTGTAATTGTAATTTAATGTAAATAATGTAATATCCAATAATTGTAATTTAATATAAGATGTAACATAAGTTCCTTAAAAAATGTATTTTTTATTTCCCACAATACATTTTCCACAGGTCTAAATATCGTCGCTAGACGTCCACCGAACGTCCTCTCAGGACGTTAGATGGACGTTCGGCAGCACGACATTGGACCAAACTGGGACGTCCTATGAAGGTCCAATTGACGTCCACCGAACGTCCCCTCGGACATTAGGTGGACGTCCATTGGACGTTAGATGGACGTCCATTGGACGTTTGGCAACGAGGCATTTGGACCAAACTAGGACGTCCTGTTAAGGTCCAATTTACGTCCCCTAGGACGTCCCATTAAGGTCCAATTTACGTCCGATTAAGGTCCAATTTACGTTCGATTAACGTCCAATTTACGTCCGATTAAGGTCCAATTTAGGTCCCTTCGGACGTTAGGTGGACGTCCATTGGACATTTGGCAATGTGGCTTTGGACCAAACTAGGACGTCCTGTTAAGGTCCAATTTACGTCCCCTAGGACGTCCGATTAAGGTCCAATTTACGTCCGATTAAGGTCCAATTTACGTCCCCTCGGACCTTAGATGGACGTCCAATGGACGTTCGGTAGCGCGACATTTGGACCAAAATAGGACGTATAAAGGACGTTCCTCGGACAAAAACGGACGTCCGAGGGACGTCCTTATAGTCCGTGAAGGACGTCCTATGGACGTCCATTGGACGTCCTTGTGCTATTAGGGTAAAAAGACAGATTCACACCCAAGAAAGTCACTAGAAATATCTTCAGATACATCTTCTTTTTTGGTTGATCATATCGGCCTTTGACGGTAATATTGACTAAAAATCTAAAAATAAAAGGAATAACGCAGAAAATGCAAAAATCGCTGATAAAATAAATAAACTAACCTATGAAATGCCAATAGTGTTAAAATTTTATAAATGTAATTATTGTCAAAATTTGATATGAGTAAAATTGCCTGAGGTTGTACAAATTACAAACAAGGTTTACGGCGCGGGAAATTTGAATTACTCCTCTTGGTTTAAAAACAGACTATAGTGAAAAATAAGCTCTTATATGTCAAATTCCAAATCGAATATTTTAACGTGAAATAAAAAAAATGAAACACTTTTCTGGGAAAACTTATTACAACTTTTTTAAAGTGTTTAAGAAAACGTTTATTTTTATTTTTTTAAAAAGTTTCTAGCAGCAAGAGTAAGCAAGTTACGCTCAAAATAGAGTTGTTCCTTATTTTTTGGTTAAAAATATCGTAAAAATCTCCCTCTAATTAACAGCCCAAATGGAATTAATCGTTGCCACTTCACAAGTAACTTTATGTATTGTTTTTGTTTGTAAGTTTCATCAGTTCAAAGTGCTTATTTGTGAAAAAATTTGGTTTTAAAGTAAATTTTAAATCTTTAATTTTGAAAAAAAGACTTTTTTCAAAATAACTTAAAAATTATTAGTGATACCAAATATCTTAAAGAGTAAAAAATGTAGGTTTTGCTTTTTTAAATATTTGGGATTTTTTGATTTTCTGGAAGACAAAAATTGGTTAAGATATGGCTGTTTAAAATTTGCATATACATACTCGTGACTAGTGATTCGTTCGAGCCCTTTCAACAAAACCCTTTTCAAAAATAAGCATTTTTAACCAATGCAACATACAGATCATATACAGGGTGTCCCCGAAAATAGTGCGTTCCTTAAAGGTAAAGATAGAAAGCACAATGTAGAGCAAAAAATTCTTATAATATTTTCAGCCGTTTAAAACTTTTATAGAACAAAATTTGCTTAGAATTAGAATTAGTCAGTTTATCCACGCCCGGACTTATTTTAAACGTATGTTTTTTCACCCCCAAGAAGGGGTGAAAATCACATCCAGGACAAGAGAACATGTCGGCATAATCTCACTTTTTTCTTTGGCATTTTAGCTACGTGTGTGCCAAATTTCATGTCAATCCAAGCGGTTCTTTAAAATCTGGAGGTTTTGCGATATTTTACCGTGAGTGAATGGAATAATTGCCGTTGTCACTTTTAGTAAGAAGTCATTATCACAATGACATAGTCAGGTTAACTGAATTATATAATTATTGTTTTTATCATTAAATGTGAAAACCTAGAATTATCCATGTCTGTCCGTCAATAAACACAACTCCTCTGTTAGTAGGACAGAAAGAATGACAAATAAGGTGTCAAATGAGAGCCTTTAACCAAAATATGATATTACATGTGAGAAGTTTGACCTCGGACTGCCTGTTCCAGAGTTGCAACCGAAAGTACTGTTTTAAATTCGTCGAAATAGTACAAACTATTATTCAACGCGACTAAGAAAGACCAGAACAAATACATACTTCCGGTTTCATGCCTGTCTATTCGTCCATGTCTGTCGGTGAACAAAATTCATCCGTCATATCAACTGACAAAAAGTTACACGAAGAGTTCAAATATCGACTGCCGATTCAACTTCCGGTCACTTTGGGTGAAAAATTAGAACTTACGATGTCCAATTGCTTGTTACAATTTTTTTTATAAGTGTTCTACTCTATCTATTCTGTTCTACACGAAGAGTTCAAATATCGACTGCCGATTCAACTTCCGGTCACTTTGGGTGAAAAATTAGAACTTACGATGTCCAATTGCTTGTTACAATTTTTTTATAAGTGTTCTACTCTATCTATTCTGACTTTTTCTATAACTTACTTAGATCACATATAATTTAATACAGTTTTGATGTCAGGGTCTTCAAAATTTATGTGGTGAGTTCCGGTATTTGATGAATAACAACGACTCTATAAGCAGAAGAGAAAAGTGTTCTTTAAAGTGTTCTCAAAACCTAAGACAATACATCGACTCACAAGAGCGTTGTGACAGTAGCAAAAATTCGAGTTGGGGTTCGAATTACTTTCTCATGCGGCTTACTCTCCTGAGTTGGCCCCCTCCGATTATTAAGTGTTCCCAAATCTGAAGAAATGACTCTTAAATAAAAAAATCAGCTGAGATAATTGAAGAAAAAAATAACTATTTTTCAGAGCTTTCAGAATCGTATTATGCGCACGGCATCGACATACGCGACACGGCATAAATCCGACAAAAGAATTGAGAGGGAACTCTGGACCAAATATCAAAAACCAGTGTAACCTAACACTTCTAGCTTCATACTAATAATAGAAAATCACCGAAAGACAAATATGTAATGTAAAGAATTAATATCTCACTATTCCGGTCTACTAAACAATAACGACTGGCAAAACATTAAAGTCTTTATTCAAGTCGTATATTCAAAAAATAAGACAAGTAGAGCAATAAATGGATAATTAAAAATTGCGAGAAACAGTGCAAGAAAATTATTTAATAGACCCGAAGACAAAACAAAAATTAATGTGCTAAATAAAAGTATTGATTCGTTACTGCAGAACTAGAACTGTTATATGGAGCTATACTAGTCTGGATCGGTGTAAATTAAATGAGAAAGAAAATAATATAATAAACACACTTTAAGAGCAGATAGAGAAAATATATGGATTATCAGAAGGTTCAAACGGCAGAATTATCAACGATAAACAAGAAAAAGTCAACGAGGTAATGATTCTGGACCAACTGTTTTATTATAATTAGGGGTACGGAATTTTCGTTTTTACGAAATAGATGCGAATTTCGGCGAAATTTTGAACATAAATGCGATAAATATGAAATATGGAGTTTTTGTTTATTTCCGCGAAATACCTGCAGGTGCCCAACTCGCCCGTAAATAAGTAAGTAGTTACGTAGTAAATAAGGCATGGAAAGATTTTACGGAAAGTTTTCTATTGTACATAATGTTTGAAAGGTTGTTTATTTTTCTAACACGCGTTGAAACAGAAGGAACTTTCATTGTTCATCATTAAATAGATAAAGATAAGATAAGGAATTGATATTTTTCAATGGTGATTCTTTGAGAAATATAAATAATCCGACTGTTGTTATCTGCATTTCGGTCTTTTGTATTGGTAAAAATCTAAGTAGGAATAAAAGTCGGCTAATTCTTATTTTCTAAACATATAAATTAGTCAAACAGGACAATCAGTGCTCATTCCGTCAATTTTTATTAAGAACATGGTCCATCAAAAAAGTTTTCATAGTAACATAAAGTTACTTAAAGTATCCCCTAAAATGGGAAGCCCTAAAACAATTTTGAGTGATCGAGTCAAAGAATTTGCAACAGATGACCTATATCTGTGTGACACAAGACACAATTGCTATATAGTGCAGTTTTCCGTCATTTGCTAAAGCAGCATTACAGAGCATTTGGAGTCCAACGAACAGCGTAGACGCAGAACGATCCTTCAGCACATATAATATTGTAGTGACAGATCGAAGAACAGCTCTTAAAGAGTCAAATGTCGGAATTACAACGATGTTAGCTTTTAATTAATGTTTTCTGTTGTTTTACTCGTAGTTAAAAATAAATGCGAAATTTTGTAATTATAAAAAAAGTAAATGCGAAATTGACGTTTTTTATTTGCGAAAATTCCGTACCCCTAATTATAATTAGTTATAAAATAGCTTCAATGGGGAAAAGCTGTAAGCTTAGACCAAACACCAATAGGGGGCATCCAATTAATTGAGGAAAAAATTAAATGTATAACAATATTCACTTCATTTACTGAAAAGGCATTGTCCCGCAAGAATGGTTGAAATCACAATTAATAGCCCTACAAAAACACAAGCGCTTAAAAGTGATAAGACCATTGAACAATAAGCATGTAAGCTACCTTTTAAACACATTCTCAAAAATAATCCATAACACAAGGATTGTTAGGAAATTCTTTTATAGACTTCAGGCAACAAATTCTCCTGATCATGTTTAAAAAACGTACGGAATGTACTAAATAAAAAAATATATTTATCATTTAAAAATATATACCCTTATACTATAACATAGTTTTAACGTTGAATATATAATGCTTTCCTGTGGAATATACAAAGGATGGTCCTGTTTTTCCCGCACGCCGCCTTGTTTAGTCTTCTTTGTCGTTTAATTCGTTAAATTCTATCCTTTTATGTCACGGCTTCAGGAAGCAGTGGATATATGCAGTGAACGGGAGGCCTATGTCGAACAGTGAACGAACGGAGCCTTTTCACGTGTATCATGTAGAGAAGTCACTTGTCAAAAACTGGACGTATGTAATCGTATTCAATTTGTTAAATACTGTCACATAATATGTCATACACCTCTGTGCGTTAATCCATTTTATTTCTACAATTTTAAGGTGCTATTACATGCCGCCATTTTGATTTGTCTACAGTCGCATTCTGCCCGTTAAATCCCATCCGTTTGAGGCGCTGTACGTCACGATTGGATCAATTGTAGAGAAGCTGCATGACTAAGGCCCTTTTAACATGTTGCTGTATTTGATTTTTCTATGTCATTGTATTCTATTTGACAAATCCAGTTATTTGAGATGCTGTACTCCACGATTGGACCAATAGGAGCGAAGATACGTAAATAAGGCCCTTTTGGCATATTGCTGTATTTGATTATTCTGTGTCATTGTATTCTGTTCGTTAAACCCTATCATTTGAGTTGCTGTATGTCACGATTGGACCAATAGGACCGAAGATACATAACAAAGGCCCTTTTGACTTGTTGTTGTATTTGGTTTGTTTGTGTCAAATTTGATTCTATTGGTCAAGTCCTATTATTTAAGATGCTGTACGTCACGATTGGACTAATAGGACCGAAGATACGCTACAAGGCCCTTTTGACATGCTGTTGTATTTGATTTTTCTATGTCATTGTATTCTGTTTGTCAAATCCTATCATTTGAGGTGCTATACATCACGATTGGACTAACAGGACCGAAGATACATAACTAAGGCCTTTTTGACATGCTGCTGTGTTTTGATTTTTCTGTGTCATTGTCTTCTATGATGCATAAGGCATGTCTATGGTATGCCTTATTTTTAAACAAAACAAGTAATTGGACTTCGTAAGTCCTAGGTTTTCACCCAAAGTAATCGAAAGTAGAACTGGAAGACGATATTTGAATTTTACGTGTAACTTTGCGTGGATTGATATACGAATTTACTAATTTTGAGTCATTTTTACTAAACTTTGACATTTGTGACCTCATTTGTAATTCTACCCGGTATAATGGCGGAGGAGTTATATTGGCGGTCGTACGAACCGACAGAAAGATTGCCTAGGTCAAATATCTCACCTTTAGTACCATCCTTGGATTATAAGCTTTCATTTGACACCTCATTTATCCTTCTAGCTGGTATAATGATGGAGGAGTTATATTCGCGGTCGTACGAACCGACGCGACTGAAAGACAGCCTAGGTCAAATATTTCACCTTTAGTACCATCCTTGGATTATAAGCTTTCATTTGACACCTCATTTGTCATTCTACCTGGTACAATGAGCGAGGAGTTATATTCGCGGTCGGACAGACCGACGGACAGACCGCCAAGGTCAAATATCTCACCTTTAGCACCATCCTTGGCTTATCAGCTTTCATTTGACACCTCATCTGTCATTCTACCTGGTTTAATGACGGAGGAGTTATATTCCCGGTCGTACGGACCGACGGAAGGACAGCCTGGGTCAAATATCTCACCTTTAGTACCATCGTTGGATTATAATCTTTTATTTGACACCTCATTTATAATTCAAGCTGGTATAATAATGGAGGAGTTATATTCGCGGTCGGAGGGGCCGACGCACAGACCGCCGAAGTCAAATATGTCACCTTTAGTACCATCCTTGAATTATAAGCTTTCATTTGACACCTCATTTGTCATTCTACCTGGTATAATGATCGAGGAGGTATATTCACGGTCGGGCAGACCGACGGACAGACCGCCAAGGTCAAATATCTCACCTTTAGTACCATCCTTGGATTATAAGCTTTCATTTGACACCTCATTTGTCATTCTACCTGGTATAATGATCGAGTAGTTATATTCGCGGTCGGACAGACCGACGGACAGACCGCCAAGGTCAAATATCTCACCTTTAGTACCATCCTTGGATTATCAGCTTTCATTTGACACCTCATTTGTGATTCTACCTGGTATAATGACAAAGAAGTTATATTGGCGGTCGTACGGACCGACGGAAAGACAGCCTAGGTCAAATATCTCACCTTTAGTACCATCCTTGGATTATAAGCTTTCATTTGACACCTCATTTGTCATTCTACCTGGTATAATGATCGAGGAGTTATATTCGCGGTCGGACAGACCGACGGACAGACCGCCAAGGTCAAATATCTCACCTTTAGTACCATCCTTGGATTATCAGCTTTCATTTGACACCTCATTACACTACCTGGTATAATGACGGAGAAGTTATATTCGCGGTCGGACGGACAGACAGCGTATGTCAAATTTCTCACCTTTAGTACCATCCTTGGATTATAAGCTTTCATTTGACACCTCAAATGTCATTCTACCTGGTATAATGATCGAGGAGTAATATTCGCGGTCGTACGGACCGACGGACAGACAGCCTAGGTCAAATATCTCACCTTTAGTACCATCCTTGGATTATCAACTTTCATTTGACATCTCATTTGTCATTCTACCTGGTATAATGACGGAGAAGTTATATTCGCGGTCGTACGGACCGACGGAAAGACAGCCTAGATCAAATATCTAACCTTTAGTACCATCCTTGGATTATAATCTTTTATTTGACACCTCATTTATCATTCAAACTGGTATAATAATGGAAGAGTTATATTCGCGGTCGGAGGGGCCGACGCACAGACCGCCTAAGTCAAATATGTCATCTTTAGTACCATCCTTGAATTATAAGCTTTTATTTGACACCTCATTTGTCATTCTACCTGGTATAATGATCGAGGAGGTATATTCACGGTCGGACAGACCGACGGACAGACCGCCAAGGTCAAATATCTCACCTTTAGTGCCATCCTTGGATTATAATCTTTTATTTGACACCTCATTTATAATTCAAGCTGGTATAATAATGGAGGAGTTATATTCGCGGTCGGAGGGGCCGACGCACAGACCGCCTAAGTCAAATATGTCACCTTTAGTACCATCCTTGAATTATAAGCTTTCATTTGACACCTCATTTGTCATTCTACCTGGTATAATGATCGAGGAGGTATATTCACGGTCGGACAGACCGACGGACAGACCGCCAAGGTCAAATATCTCACCTTTAGTACCATCCTTGGATTATAAGCTTTCATTTGACACCTCATTTGTCATTCTACCTGGTATAATGATCGAGTAGTTATATTCGCGGTCGGACAGACCGACGGACAGACCGCCAAGGTCAAATATCTCACCTTTAGTACCATCCTTGGATTATCAGCTTTCATTTGACACCTCATTTGTGATTCTACCTGGTATAATGACAAAGAAGTTATATTCGCGGTCGTACGGACCGACGGAAAGACAGCCTAGGTCAAATATCTCACCTTTAGTACCATCCTTGGATTATAAGCTTTCATTTGACACCTCATTTGTCATTCTACCTGGTATAATGATCGAGGAGTCATATTCGCGGTCGGACAGACCGACGGACAGACCGCCAAGGTCAAATATCTCACCTTTAGTACCATCCTTGGATTATCAGCTTTCATTTGACACCTCATTACACTACCTGGTATAATGACGGAGAAGTTATATTCGCGGTCGGACGGACAGACAGCGTATGTCAAATTTCTCACCTTTAGTACCATCCTTGGATTATAAGCTTTCATTTGACACCTCAAATGTCATTCTACCTGGTATAATGATCGAGGAGTAATATTCGCGGTCGTACGGACCGACGGACAGACAGCCTAGGTCAAATATCTCACCTTTAGTACCATCCTTGGATTATCAACTTTCATTTGACATCTCATTTGTCATTCTACCTGGTATAATGACGGAGAAGTTATATTCGCGGTCGTACGGACCGACGGAAAGACAGCCTAGATCAAATATCTAACCTTTAGTACCATCCTTGGATTATAATCTTTTATTTGACACCTCATTTATCATTCAAACTGGTATAATAATGGAAGAGTTATATTCGCGGTCGGAGGGGCCGACGCACAGACCGCCTAAGTCAAATATGTCATCTTTAGTACCATCCTTGAATTATAAGCTTTTATTTGACACCTCATTTGTCATTCTACCTGGTATAATGATCGAGGAGGTATATTCACGGTCGGACAGACCGACGGACAGACCGCCAAGGTCAAATATCTCACCTTTAGTGCCATCCTTGGATTATAAGCTTTCATTTGACACCTCATTTGTCATTCTACCTGGTATAATGATCGAGGAGTAATATTCGCGGTCGGACAGACCGACGGACAGACCGCCAAGGTCAAATATCTCACCTTTAGTACCATCCTTGGATTATCAGCTTTCATTTGACACCTCATTTGTGATTCTACCTGGTATAATGACAAAGAAGTTATATTCGCGGTCGTACGGACCGACGGAAAGACAGCCTAGGTCAAATATCTCACCTTTAGTACCATCCTTGGATTATAAGCTTTCATTTGACACCTCATTTGTCATTCTACCTGGTATAATGATCGAGGAGTAATATTCGCGGTCGGACAGACCGACGGACAGACCGCCAAGGTCAAATATCTCACCTTTAGTACCATCCTTGGATTATCAGCTTTCATTTGACACCTCATTTGTCATTTTACCTGGTATAATGACGGAGAAGTTATATTCGCGGTCGGACGGACAGACAGCGTATGTCAAATTTCTCACCTTTAGTACCATCCTTGGATTATAAGCTTTCATTTGACACCTCAAATGTCATTCTACCGGGTATAATGATCGAGGAGTAATATTCGCGGTCGTACGGACCGACGGACAGACAGCCTAGGTCAAATATCTCACCTTTAGTACCATCGTTGGATTATCAACTTTCATTTGACATCTCATTTGTCATTCTACCTGGTATAATGACGGAGAAGTTATATTCGCGGTCGTACGGACCGACGGAAAGACAGCCTAGATCAAATATCTAACCTTTAGTACCATCCTTGGATTATAAGCTTTCATTTGACACCTCATTTGTCATTCTACCTGGTATAATGATCGAGGAGTAATATTCGCGGTCGGACAGACCGACGGACAGACCGCCAAGGTCAAATATCTCACCTTTAGTACCATCGTTGGATTATCAGCTTTCATTTGACACCTCATTTGTCATTCTACCTGGTATAATGACGGAGTAGTTATATTCGCGGTCGTACGGACCGACGGAAAGACAGCCTAGGTCAAATATCTCACCTTTAGTACCGTCCTTGGATTATAATCTTTTATTTGACACCTCATTTATCATTCAAGCTGGTATAATAATGGAGGAGTTATATTCGCGGTCGGAGGGGCCGACTCACAGAGCCTAAGTCAAATATGTCAACTTTAGTACCATCCTTGGATTATAAGCTTTCATTTGACACCTCATTTGTCATTCTACTTGGTATAATGACGGAGAAGTTATATTCGCGGTCGTACGGACCGACGGAAAGACCAACTAGGTCAAATATCTCACCTTTAGTACCATTCTTGGATTATAAGCTTTCATTTGACACCTCATTTGTCATTCCACCTGGTATAATGACGGAGGAGTTATATTCCCGGTCATACGGACCGACGGAAGGACAGCCTGGGTCAAATATCTCACCTTTAGTACCATCGTTGGATTATCAGCTTTCATTTGACACCACATTTGTCATTCTACCTGGTATAATGACGGAGTAGTTATATTCGCGGTCGTACGGACCGACGGAAAGACAGCCTAGGTCAAATATCTCACCTTTAGTACCGTCCTTGGATTATAATCTTTTATTTGACACCTCATTTATCATTCAAGCTGGTATAATAATGGAGGAGTTATATTCGCGGTCGGAGGGGCCGACTCACAGAGCCTAAGTCAAATATGTCAACTTTAGTACCATCCTTGGATTATAAGCTTTCATTTGACACCTCATTTGTCATTCTACTTGGTATAATGACGGAGAAGTTATATTCGCGGTCATACGGACCGACGGAAAGACCAACTAGGTCAAATATCTCACCTTTAGTACCATTCTTGGATTATAAGCTTTCATTTGACACCTCATTTGTCATTCTAGCTGGTATAATGACGGAGAAGTTATATTCGCGGTCGTACGGACCGACGAAAAGACAGCCTAGGTCAAATATCTCACCTTCAGTACCATCCTTGGATTATAAGCTTTTATTTGACACCTCATTTATCATTCAAGCTGGTATAATAATGGAGGAGTTATATTCGCGGTCGGAGGGACCGACGCACAGACCGCCTAAGTCAAATATGTCAACTTTAGTACCATCCTTGGATTATAAGCTTTCATTTGACACCTTATTTGTCATTCTACCTGGTATAATGACGAAGGAGTTATATTCGCGGTCGTACGGACCGACGGAAACACAGCCTAGGTCAAGTATCTCACCTTTAGTACCATCCTTGGATTATAAGCTTTCATTTGACACCTCATTTGTCATTCTACCTGGTAGAATGATGGAGGAGTTATATTCGCGGTCGGACAGACCGACAAACAGACCGCCAAGATCAAATATCTCACCTTTAGTACCATCCTTGGATTATCAGCTTTCAGTTGACACCTCATTTGTCATTCTAGCTGGTATGTTGACGGAGGAGTTGTGATTACAGGCAGACGGACGGACAGACGGACGTGGATAATACAAAGTTTTCACATTTTTTCAAAATTGGGTGAAAACATCATGATGCCAGAATGATTTGTTGATGAAAATAATATATACATTCTCAAATTGCCTATTATTCGGTGTGGATAATATTATATTCAACAGTGATGCCAAATTTCTGATGCCAAAATGATTGATAATGAAAGTGGGATATACGTTTTCATGTATATAGCGGCAGCGACAAAACGGTAAAACACTGAACTAAATGTATTTAATATTTTCACTGTACCATCATTTTGGACTCAAACATTTTACTACCGAGTTGATTAGACTTCTGGTAACAAGTGCAGAAAAAAAGTTATTAAGGTAATGTAAAGTGGCATCGATATACAGATGCCACTTTGCAAGACGATGCCAAATCGATGGTAAATGCATAATGTATCGATGCCAAATTGATAGTAGGATAGTAGTATATATATATTATATATATATATTAGAGCGGAGTAATTTTTTTTGTCATCGGGTCACAATCAGTTTCTGATTCTACAATGAATTCTGTGAAAAAAAAACATTACACCATAGGTATCTGATGAATTTAGAGGCGCCACATTTTTCATTTTAGTTTTGAGGTACATCAGAACTCGTCATTTTACGACTTCTGATGTACATTGAGGTTGATTGTGGACAGAATTTCAACTATTTTTATTACGGAAAAGTGTATTTTTGTAGCTTTTGAGACGTGGAATCCATTTTTGATATCTATTTGTACCAAAAACACTCACCAGGGGGCGATACAATGCAATTTTATGAATATCAGAATTTGTCATTTTATGACTTCTGATGTACATTGTGGTTCACTGGGGACATATTTAAACTTTTTTTTACGGAAAAGTGTATTTAAGTAGCTTTTGAGACAAGGAATTTATTTTTGATATCTATTGGTCCCAAAAGTACTCACCAGGGGGCGCTACAGTGCCATTTTTGTCATTTTACGACTACTTTTTTGGATAAAACAGTGTTAATATTATTTTTTTAACGTTTTTATTTAATAGGCCCTGATTTTGTGTTACAAAAAATAGGTAATATTAATTAGTTTATTATAAAATTTACTAAACAATATTTTGCTTAATTAAACTTATTTAAAATATAATAAATTAGATGTTTTTGAGTAACCAAACCACTCAATTTTGGATCAAAAAATTTTGGATCTTCGATTTTTCTAAAACTTGATGTATAGCTTCTGAGGAATGTAAAAATAAGCTCGAGCTGAAACATTTAAGCCCGAACAGTCTTCTTCTTTTTTTCTCAATTTGTATATTTTATCATAAAGTATCAATGGAAAAATAAGGTATTAATTAGAGGGACTCAAAAATGTCATTATAAGGCATTATAACAAATTAATATGGTTCAAAACGAGGTTTTGGTCAAATTTTTTTTGTAGAAAACGTTAGAATGCCGTTTCTTACATTTTCCTCCATTCCCAAAATATTGTATATTTCGATTTTGCTGATCATCTTGGCAATATTTTGCCAAGCATAATTCCTGTCCTTTGACATGTTCTACGTGTCGGACTTATGACTTATTAAAATGTCCAGTTGGTGATAAATAGCAGTCTGATTTTCGCAAATGTGTGGGTGTTTAATGAAAGGGTAACAAATCAATTGGAAGTTCTGCCTGACAAAATATATGGGACGTTTTCGTAGTCTGACGTTCCAAATTTTTAACCTGTTCCCCAATTAAAACTTTCCCTCTTCCAGTGTTCCCATATATCAAAGTTTGTCCGACTAGACACCCTTAAGCTATTAACAAATTTTCAGCTTGCTATTAATCAACTTTTTTTTGTACGCGGAATCCAGGCCTATATACTTTTAGAGCGCTCACTTCCGCCTTTATCTTAATTGTAAGATTTTTATACCTTTTTTGTCTTGGAGTTATATGACTCTACCAGATGTATTACTTTCGTATTAGTACGGGAGGCAGGTGTGCTAAATTTGCAGTTACTCGAGCGTTATGGAGACCTATTGGATTGTGAAAATTAAGTCAGAAAACCAAAAAAAAAAACTTAAGTCAAGTTTTCCGTTTTACTGTAGACTTTCCATTTTTTATTTTAAATTCCAAAAATAATTTTTTCCGATTACAGTGCCATCTACCCATAATTCGAAAAAATGTCTCGAATAAAAGTTACTTATGTTTACCTAAGAAATCCAAATCTGCAATAAAAAAATGGGGAATCCTATTTTAATGTTTTAAAGTAACCCCCCACCCCACCACCGTGGGTGGTCGTGTTTGATGTCATTTGATAGATTTTAAAAAAATATTGAACACGTAGTTTTCAGTTTTTCGATCTGACGTTCATTTCCGACGATCAAAGTTGTGAAACTTTGTGACTCATCCATTTCCTTACGGATCCGCTCAAATCGCAAGATTTTTTAAATATACTGCATGTACTTAACTGTGGCGTACTGATAGATCAGCGGGCCCTGGTTCCAGTTGGGATGCGGTCCCCCGCCCAAAACATTCAATATAAATCATCACATATCATAAAATATTTCATAAAAACTCAAACTACATTATAGTCCATTTACTCACGGTTTTTGCTGTCAATTTTAAAGAACTGCTCGGATTGAGATGCAATTTGGCATACACAAAGCTAACATGTCAAGTGACCCCTGGCTTATATGATCTGTAAGTTTTACCGCTTCAAAGTGCTCAATTTTAAAAACAATTTGGCTTTAAATTAACAAAAAAATTGTTACTTTTGAAAAAAAAATATTTTTTCAAAATAACTCAACTTCAAAAATCTCAACTACCTAGTATAAAAAAATATTGGTTTTGCCATTGTGAATATTTTGGACTTTTTGTTTTCCTGACGACAAAAATTGGTTATAAGATAGGTATGTCTGTTCAAATTTTGCATACACTTGTGATTAGTGACTCGTTTAAGCCCTTTTGACTACAGCCTTTTCAAAAATAAGCACTTTGAACCAATGAATCTTACATATCTTATAAACAATATCATTTCGGATGCTAATTAGAAGGTGATTTTGACGACTTTCTTTACCAACCAAAAAAAAGATACTAACATTATTTTGATCGAAATTTACTTACTTTTGATGTTAGAAACTTAAAAAACAACAATACTCTATTAAAACAGTAAATTAATATTAATCCTATCGTTCTTCATACTCGCATGATTAATCACTTTACGCCAGCCGTTTTTATAAATAATGAAACTCAAAAACTTTCTACATCCAATATTACAGTCATAATTAAAAACATTAATACCGGAAAACTAACACAGCATTTAAAAAATGAACATTGGAATAGAATTTATATGAACAAAATAGATTTTCAAATTGCATAATATGATATAAATAATTTAAATAATTTCATACAAACCTCTAGGGAAATAAAACGGTTAAATAAAAAAAACCTTGGATAACGGTAGGGCTGATATATTTTATCAAACGACGAGAATTTCTTAAAAAGAAATTAGTGTCTAATATAATGTTTAGTTATCCTTACCACTATTGTCTATATTTAGAATTTAATTTAAATTTTTAAGAATCACCTACCTATATAAAAGTACAGGCTGAATGATGACGGTTCTATAAGCACCAGTATCAACCCTATTGTATTGGGATTATTGCAATAAAACTTGCAATGCATATTTATAACTTTGTAATATACCGACATCTTATTCATGAATCGTGCTAATATACAAGTGTTTGAGTTATCACGTGTAGGCAGGCCCTGGCGGTTAGTCTTTATCAGTTGAAGCATGTTTGGAAAGCAGGTAAATAAAATGTGTAGGGAACCTTACAACAGCATTCCCTGTATTTCAATAAAAAATTTTGTTTTCAAAATTTTTGAGGAATAATTATTATTCTTCGTTTTTACCTACAGAAGTACCTACACAAAAATGAAAATCTGTTAAGCAGTTACATTTCTTATCTGTGTACTTGTGTAGTTCAAAATGTCCCTATCAAATTAGAAACAAAAGAAGCAAAACGCGCATTAAAGCGGGCCCCCACGGGGCCCGGGCCCTGGTCCCGCGGAACCATGCTCAGTACGCCACTGATCTGATGATTTCGAGATTTTCTAATAATAAATTCTTTCGGACCCTCCTTAACGAAATTCCCTGTAGTTAGAGTCCATATATGGTAGGGGTACATTTACAGGGTACAATGTTTCTCCCCATGTGATATTCTGACGTGCTCGAGAAACTGCAGAAATCCCCGCTTGGGCTCCCCTACCTAATATAAAAGTAATTGCTTAAGGTCTAGTTAATTATTATATTTTAATTAATTTCATTAACAGAATTATTAATTTTTTAAAATTCTATAATTATCAAGTTAATGTTAAATATTTTTAATAACACAGAATTAATATCTACTAAATAAAAATAAAGGAAAAAATAATAATATTAACATTGTTTTACTCACAAAATGACGCAAATTGCACTGTAGCTCCCCCTGGTGAGTATGTTTGGTACAAATAGATAAAAAAATAAATTCCTCGTCTCAAAAACTACTAAAATACACTTTTTCGTAAAAAAATGTTTAAAATTTGTACACAATCACCCGCAATCTACATCAGTAGTCAGAAAATGACAACTTCTGATGTTCATAAAATTGCATTGTAGCGCCCCCTGGTGAGTGTTTTTGGTAGAAATACATATCAAAAATGGTTTGCTCGTCTCAAAACTACTAAAATACACTTTTGCGTAAAAAATGTTTAAAAGTCCACAATCAAACGCTATGTACATCAGAAGTCATAAAATGACAACTTCTGATAATCATAAAATTGCAATGTAGCGCCCCCTGGTGGGTGTTTTTGGTAGAAATAGATATCAAAAATGGATTCCTCGTCTCAAAAGCTACTAAAAAACACTTTTCCTTAAAAAAAAGTTTAAAACTTGTCCACAATCAACTGCAATGTATATCAGAAGTCATAAAATGACAATTTATAATATTCATATAATTATATTGTAGCGCCCCCTAGTGAGTGTTTTTGGTAGAAAAACATATTAAAGTTAAATTTCTCGTCTCAAGAAATACTAAAATTCACTTTTCCTTAAACAAAGTTTAAAACTTGTCCACAATTAACCGCAATGAACATCGGTAGTCATAAAATGACAACTCCTGACGTTCAAAAAATTGCATTATAGCGCCCCCTGGTGAGTAATTTTGGTAAAAATAGATATGAAAAATGGATTCCTCGTCTCAAAAGCTACTAAAATAAACTTTTCCGTAATAAAAAATGTTGAAATTCTGTCCACAATCAACCTCAATGTACATCAGAAGTCGTAAAATGACGAGTTCTGATGTACCTCAAAACTAAAATGAAAAATGTGGCGCCTCGAAATTCATCAGATACCTATGGTGTAATATTTTTTTTTCACAGAATTCATTGTAGAATCAGAAACTGATTGTGACCCGATGACTTTTTTTTTGTCATATAAATTACTCCGCTCTAATATATATATATATATATATATATATATATATATATATATATATATATATATATATATATATATATATATAATATATATATATATATATTATATATATATATATATATATATATATATATATATATATATATATATATATATATATATATATATATTATATATATATATTATATATATATTATATATATATATATATATATATATATATATATATATATATATATATAATATATATATATATATATATATATATATATATATATATATATATATATATATATATATATATATATATAAGTAGTTTAACCTAGGAAAGGATCACTACAGGAGCAATGTTACCATTTGTGACAACAATGTCAGAATACCCTGCCTTTCAGAGCGGCGACCAACACAGTCACGAAGGTAAAGCTACCCGAGGAAAGAAAAGCCAAAACCTTATAAATAAAGGATGTTGAGTAAGCGAGTACAACTATAAATATAGAAGAAAAAAAAATCATTGGCAAAAAACTCGCAATGTAAATGTGAATACAAAATGAACAATATAAAAAAATTTAAAGCACTCATGGGAGAGCCGACAGAACTGAAAGCTTCTTATAATATATAAATTACAAGCTCAATGCTTTTCCGCGTCGAAAAAGAAGTGCTATACCTATATTATATAAGCGTTGCGTACGTTCTATGCTATTTATGTATACATACACATAATATATATTATGTACGTACGAAATTTATTTCGGCAAAGTGATAACGGCCGCAAACTCAATACTTTTTTCCTATCTAAAAAGTGCACAACTTCCCTACATAAGTTTTCACTTTAACAATTTATTTCGTCAAACAATGACGGTCGCTAATTTAATACTTTTTCCCCATCTAAAAAGTGCACAACGTCCCTAAGAAGTTTTCATTTGATAAATTTATTTCGCCGAATCGATGATGGTCGCTAGCACAACACTTATTCCCCATCTAAAAAGTGTATAACGTCCCTAAAAAAGTTTTCGCTTCAAAAATTTATTTCGTCTAACCAATGTCGGTCGCGATGACGGTCGATAATTCAATACTTTTTCTCCATCTAAAAAGGGCACAACGTACCTAAAGAAGTTTTTTTTCACTTTAAAAATTTATTTCGTCGAAGCCATAACGGTCGCTAATTCAATACCTCTTTACCATCCAAAAGGTGCACAACATCCCTAAGGAAGTTTTCATTTGAAAAATTTATTTCGCCGAAGCGATGACGGTTGCTAATTCAACACTTTTTCTCCATCTAAAAAGTGTATAACGTCCCTAAAAAAGGTTTCGCTTCAAAAATTTATTTCTTTGAAGCAATGACGGTCGCGATGGCGGTCGATAATTCAATATTTTTCTCAATCAAAAAAGGGCACAACGTACATAAAGAATATTTCACTTCAAAAATTTATTTCGTCGAAGCAATGGCGGTCGCTATTTTAATATTTTTTCCCATCGAAAAAGTGCAAAACGTCCCTAAAGAAGTTTTCACTTTAAAAATTTATTTCGCCAAGGCGATGACGGTCGATAATTCAATACTTTTTTCCATCTAAAAAGGGCACAACGTGCCTAAAGAAGTTTTCACTTTAAAAATTTATTTCGTCGAAGCAATAACGGTCGCTAACTCAATATCTCTTTCCCATCCAAAAAGTGCACAACGTCCCGAAGGAAGTTTTCATTTGAAAAATTTATTCCGCCGAAGCGATGACGGTTGCTAATTCAACACTTTTTCTCCATCTAAAAAGTGTATAACGTCGCTAAAAAAGGTTTTGCTCCAAAAAATTTTTTCTTCGAAGCAAGGGCGGTCGCGATGGCGGTCGACAATTCAATATTTTTCTCCATCTAAAAAGGGCACAACTTTCATAAAAAATATTTCACTTCAAAAATTTATTTCGTCGAAGCAATGACGGTCGCTAATTTAATACGTTTTTCCCATCGAAAAAGTGCAAAACGTCCCTAAAGAAGTTTTCACTTCAAAAATTTATTTCGCCGAGCCGATGACAGTCGCTAATTCAACACTTCTGCGCAACGTCCCTAAAAAAGTTTTCACTTCAAAAATTTATTTCGTCGAACAAATACCGGTCGCTAATTTAATACATTTTCCCCAATTTTTCCCCTAATTCAATATTTTTGTCTATCTAAAAAGTGCACAACGTCGCTAAAGAAGTTTTCACTTCAAAAATTTATTTCGTCAAGGCGATGACGGTCGCTAATTCAATACTTTTTCCCCATCTAAAAGGTGCACAACGTCCTTAAAGAAGTTTTCACTTCAATAATATTAGTATTATTATACGTACATTATAATAATACACGTACAAAATTTATTTCGTCGAAGCGATGACGGTCGCGATGACGGTCGTGAAATCAATATTTTTTCCGCATCCCAAAATAGATTTTACATTTATTTTAAATTTAAATACTTTTATACAATTTATGTATACATACTCATTATATAGATACGTACAAAATTTATTTCGCCGAAGAGATGACGGTCGCGATGACGGTCGCGAAATAAATCATTTTCCCCCTCCTAAAATAGGCTTTAGATTTATTTTAAATTTAAATGCTTCTATACAATTTATTATATACATGCACATAATATATGTCCAAAATTTATTTCGCCGACGCGATGACCTCCTTCAATCCTTTTTCCCCATCCTAAAATAGGTTTTACATTTATTTTAAATGCCTCTACACAATTTATATATACATACACATAATATATAGCATAAGCGATGACGGTCGCCAATTCAATGATTTTTCCCCTATCCAAAAATCGCACAACGTCCCTAAAGTTGAAGGGTCGTGATGACGGTCGCGAATTCAATGCTTTTTCCCCTATCCAAAAATCGCACAACGTCCCCAAAGAAGTTTTCACTTCAAAAATATGGAATGCAATTGCAGACACGTGTTTCTGACTCATTAGTCGTCATCTTACAGTATAGACAAGTTAGAAGAAGAAGCAGTTTAACTTGGGAAAGGATTACTACAGGAGCAATGTTACCATTTCATCATTGTATCGTTACAACCTTCATAATAGATATAACAGAATCTACGAACTTATAAAATTGTTACTATGCCTGTCTTTTTAGTTTTGCATATAGCCGCTTGAGGGCGCCACCAATAAAACCTTTCGTCAAAAACGTAACCTCAAGCTTATGTTAACACATTGACGGACAGTGCGTCACATGTGTAAGCAAGTGTTGTGACACTATTATATATTTTACAAAGTAGAATAGGAGAATAATTGATGAATTTCTTTTAGCGCTTATAGTTTATGGAAACAATGAGTTTTTAACATTTTTTTGTAAACATGTGGATGACGACCATGGACATCGTGTCACATTTAATATGCATGTGTTATGTAATGTGACATTTTTGACACCGATTTTTTGTCAATATTCGTTATTTTAAAAATGTCGTCTATAGACGTTGTGTCACATTACATCAATGGAAATTAGACGTCTATAGACGTTCTGTCCGTCAACGTGAACATAAATCGAGAGTTTCATTGCGATACAACAAGTCGTGTAGGTACAGTGAATTTTTGGAATTAGCAAGTCGGTCGAAAAATAGATCTTATAGAGAACATTTTCGAGCAATAATTTTTTACAATTTTCGGAGAGGACTATCCCAACAGCAGTGTCAAGCTGAAATGGTTTCTGTTTTTGGGAATGAAGAATCACTGCAGTCAACTATTTCATGAGGAGAAACCAACAAAAGTTATCCGTTCTCAAAGTGTATCAAAGAAAATGGTCGCAACTTTTGTTCGAAAATCTGGTCATGTGGCAACAATTGCTTTAGAAGATTGAAGAACGGTTACTCCTGATCGATATATAACCGTTTGTTTGTCAGAAGTTATCGCGAAACTCCGACAAAGTAACACACAATAGCGAATCATCATACATTGGGACAATGCAAATGCTCACACTGCCCAAAAGACAATAGAATTTTTGGAGCTGCAAAATATCGAATTCTTTAACCATCCACCGTATAGCCCCGAACCAAGTCCCAACGACTTCTTCACGTTCCCAAAGATCAAGAATTCAGTGCGTGGGCGGCGATTTCAGTGGCCAGAAGAAACCGTCGATGCCTTTAAGACAGTGATTTTGCAGGTGTCAACTGAAGACTGAAATAACTGTTTTACCAATTGGTTTGAACGTACGCAAAAGTGTGTCGATCTTGGTGGGACATATTTTGATAAGCAATAAAGTACTCTAAATCTATATATTTTTTGTTTGTATGATTATATGCAAAACTAAAAGACAACCTATCGTATAACTTATCAAGCAAATAATCTTATTTTGTCAAAACTCGGACATATCAAATTTTGCCATATCACTACAGAAATGATCTAAACAAAAACAAATAGAAGAAAAAATAATATATTATTTAATAATGATCTGTTGGTAATTCCTCTTCATATACTAGATTAGTGATATTGTAACAAACTTTCGTATTAACTCTAATGTATTTTTAGCCCAAAACACTTGCCTTAAGGATAGAAAAGTCTCAGGCAGACTAGTGCGGCGTTGTGCACCAGGTACCGAATTAGTTGACTGGCTTCTGAGCGTTTCGTCTAGTATTCAGTCAAGAGTCCAAGCTGCTGCTACGTGGCAAGCTCTTTTAGAAGAAGGAGTATTATCTCATGGTAAGTGGTAAAAATTTCAAAAGTTTTTGGCTCTTATATTTTAAATTTGCTGTTTACAAACAAATGAATAAATAAATAATTTATTTCCTTTTAGACAAACATAGTCTGTATAGAATTATTTAACCCTTCATTTAGCAAGGTATCCAAGTGGACAAACTAATTTGATTATTTTTTTAAACATCGTACAATCGCTTTAAGTCCTGCGAAAACCAGGCAGTGAGATTATATAGCGACCTTAAAACTAAAGGAACGACACCTGTTGGCAGTTTCCTTAAATATAATGTCAAAAATGGAAATGGCAAACTCATAGTGAAGGCGGATGCCGGCGCAAGGTAAGTTTATCTATTTTTATTAAAGTAATCCTGTGTGTTTTTAAAGTGCCGTCTCCTAATCGGAGGTTGGATATCATCATCACTATCTTTACTCTATCCACCGCTGCTCTAAAGAGTTCTATAGAACTGCATCTAAACCAGTCCCTTAAATTCTTTAACCATGACACTCTCCTTCTTCCTATACTCCTTCCGCCTCTTATCTTTCCCTGTATTATCAGTCTTAGCATTTCATATCGCGGTCCCCTCATTACGTGTCCCAGATATTGCAACTTTCTTATTTTTATTGTGTTTATTATTTCGCATTCTTTACCCATTTCTCGCAGTACTTCCGTGTTCGTTTTCCTCTGTGTCCATGCTATTCTAAGCATTCTTCTGTAACACCACATTTCAAATGACTGTAGCTTATTTATGTGTTCTTGCTTTAATGTCCAGCTTTCAACTCCATATTGTAGTATCGAGAACACGTAGCATCTCAAAGCTCTTGCTCTCAGTTCTAAGCTAAGGTCTTTGTTGCAGAGAACTGTTTTCATTTTTACAAACGCATTTCTTGCTATTTCTATCCTGGTCCTTATTTCTGTTGTTTGATCATTTTTCTCTGAAATCCAGGTTCCTAGGTATTTGTATTTATCAACCCTTTCTATCGGTACATTTCCCAAATGTATGCTTACACCACTATGTGGTAAAAAGGTTTTTTGAATATATATATATATATATATATATATATATATATATATATATATATATATATATTTGTTTTTTTTTGATTGGAATGTGTCTAAAGATATTCAACCTCTCATCTTTATTGATAAGCCCAGAGAGGTTGAAGAGGGCGAAACACATTTCTAAGAACTGGTGTTTGGATCTTTGATTCTATTCAAAAAATTTTTCCCAACCCGAAATGGTGGATGTGTGAATTGTTCGTAAGGGGATTTTTCCACATTCTCTATTTCATCTGTTTTATATATATATATATATATATATATATATATATATATATATATATATATATATATAAATCCTACTATCAATTTGGCATCGATACATTATGCATTTACCATCAATTTGGCATCGTCTTGCAAAGTGGCATCTGTATATCGATGCCACTTTACACTACCTTAATAACTTTTTTCCTGTACTTGTTAGCAGAAGTCTAATCAACTCTGTAGTTAGAGATTTGATTCCTTGATGTTACTTTAATATATCAGCTTTCTTTGTTTATTCCTTACTGACTTATATAAGTTTATTCCATAAAATGTTTGAGTTCAAAATGATGGCACAGTGAAAATATTATATACATTTAGTTCAGTGTTTTACCGTTTTGTCGCTGCCGCTATATACATGAAAACGTATATCCCACTTTCATTATCAATCATTTTGGCATCAGAAATTTGGCATCACTGTTGAATACAATATTATCCACAACGAAAAATAGGCAATTTGAGAATGTATATATTATTTTCATCAACAAATCATTCTGGCATCAAGTTGTTTTCACCCAATTTTGAAAAAATGTGAAAGCTTATAATCCAAGGATGGTACTAAAGGTGAGAAATTTGACCTAAACTATCTGTCCGTCGGTCTGTCCGACCGCGAATATAACTCTTACGTCATTATACCAGGTAGAATGACAAATGAGGTGTCAAATGAAAGCGTATAATCCAAGGATGGTACTAAAGGTGAGATATTTGACTTAAACTTTCTGTCCTTCGGTCTGTCCGACCGCAAATATAACTCCTCCGTCATTATACCAGGTAGAATGACAAATGAGGTGTCAAATGAAAGCTTATAATCCAAGGATGGTACTAAAGGTGAGAAATTTGACTTAGGCTGTCTGTCCGTCGGTCCGACCGACCGCGAATATAGCTCCTCCGTCATTATACCAGGCAGAATGACAAATGAGGTGTCAAATAGAAGCTTATAATCCAAGGATGGTACTAAAGGTGAGACATTTGACTTAGGCTGTCGGTCCGTCCGACCGCGAATATAACTCCTCCGTCATTATACCAGGTAGAATGACAAATGAGGTGTCAAATGAAAGCCTATAACCAAAGATGGTACTAAAGGTGAGAAATTTGACTTAGGCTGTCTGTCCGTCGCGTCGGTCAGTCCGACCCCGAATATAGCTCCTCCGTCATTATACCAGGTAGAATGACAAATGAGATGTCAAATGAAAGCTTATAATCGAAGTATGGTACTAAACGTGAGACGTCGGTCCGTCCGACCGCGAATATAACTCCTCCGTCATTATACCAGGTAGAATGAAAAATGAGGTGTCAAAAGAAAGCTTATAATCCAAGGATGGTACTAAAAGTGAGAAATTTGACTTAGGCTGTCTGTCCGTCTGTCCGTCCGACCGCGAATATAGCTCCTCCGTCATTATACCAGGTAGAATGACAAATGAGATGTCAAATGAAAGCTTATAATCCAAGGATGGTATTAAAGGTGAGAAATTTAACTTGGGCTGTCTGTCCGTCGGTCCGTCCGACCGCGAATATAACTCCTCTACTATACCAGGTAGAATGACAAAAGAGGTGTCAAATGAAAGCTTATAATCCAAGGATGGTACTAAAGGTGAGAAATTTGACTTACGCTGTCTGACCGTCGGTCCGTCCGACCGCGAATATAGCTCCTCCGTCAATATACCAGGTAGAATGACAAATGAGGTGTCAAATGAAAGCTTATAATCCAAAGATGGTACTAAAGGTGAGAAATTTGACTTAGGCTGTCTGTCCGTCGCGTCGGTCAGTCCGACCCCGAATATAGCTCCTCCGTCATTATACCAGGTAGAATGACAAATGAGATGTCAAATGAAAGCTTATAATCGAAGTATGGTACTAAAGGTGAGACGTCGGTCCGTCCGACCGCGAATATAACTCCTCCGTCATTATACCAGGTAGAATGAAAAATGAGGTGTCAAAAGAAAGCTTATAATCCAAGGATGGTACTAAAAGTGAGAAATTTGACTTAGGCTGTCTGTCCGTTTGTCCGTCCGACCGCGAATATAGCTCCTCCGTCATTATACCAGGTAGAATGACAAATGAGATGTCAAATGAAAGCTTATAATCCAAGGATGGTATTAAAGGTGAGAAATTTGACTTGGGCTGTCTGTCCGTCGGTCCGTCCGACCGCGAATATAACTCCTCTACTATACCAGGTAGAATGACAAAAGAGGTGTCAAATGAAAGCTTATAATCCAAGGATGGTACTAAAGGTGAGAAATTTGACTTACGCTGTCTGACCGTCGGTCCGTCCGACCGCGAATATAGCTCCTCCGTCAATATACCAGGTAGAATGACAAATGAGGTGTCAAATGAAAGCTTATAATCCAAGGATGATACTAAAGGTGAAAAATTTGACCTAGGCTGTCTGTCCGTCGATCCCTCCGACCGCGAGTATAAATCCTCCGTCATTATACCAGGTATAATGGCAAATGAGGTGCCAAATGATAGCTTATAGTTCAAGCATGGTATTAAAGATGAAAAATTTTACCTAGGCTGTCTGTCCGTATGTCTGTCCATCCGCGAATACAACTCCTCCGTTATTAATACAGATAGAATGACAAATCGGGTGTCGAATGAAAGCTTTTAACTTAAGGATGGTATTATTAAAGATGAGAAATTTGACGTCGGAGTTCCGGTTTTAGAGTTGCAACCGTAAGTATTTACTATTTTAAAGTTGCCGAAAGAGAATAAGTGATATATTATTCAACGTGGCTTAGCAAGATGAGAACAAATGTAAAATTTTGGTTTTTACGTAATTTCCGCTTAAAAAGTTATAACCGGAAATGCCATTATTCGCGGTGTGCAAGTACTTGGAACGGATACGAGAAACGATCGTGCGCGAATAGCGGAGAAATATTGCAACTTTCTTAAATAATTCATATTGTCCATTGAAATTGTCAAATTGACGTACATTTCATACCTACTGTCATTGAAGAAGAAAAATTATATGTTGCTCTGCAATATTGATATTATATGCAATTATTATATGAAGGCAAATTAAATTAATTGTATTTTGCTTGCAGTACTGCATTTTAATAACTAATTTTATTTACTACATACAATTGTTTACGTTTTAATAACATAACCTGAATCTTATTTTTTCTTCTTATTATTTTTTTGGATTATGGCCTTGACAATTATCCAGTAACCAGGACTAATATAATTGGCCAATATAATTAAAAGTGCGAATAAAGTTGCAGAGCGTAGAAACCAGGTGTCGTTTTGCCGAACTTGCACGGTCCCAATAGACTCAGAAATAGTATACGAACACATAAATCGAAGCGTATTGAAAGGTTTGAATCTTTAGAGTTATTTCTGTGTAAACAGTTTAGTAAAAATGACTCAAAATTAGTAAATTTGTATATCAATCCACGCAAAGTTACACGAAGAATTCAAATATCGACTTCCAGTTCTACTTTCGATTACTTTGGGTGAAAACCTAGGACTTACGAAGTCCAATTACTTGTTTTCTTTAAAAATAAGACATGTCATAAATATGCCTTAGGCATCATAGAAGACAATGACACAGAAAAATCAAACAAGCAGCAGGTCAAAAGGGCCTTAGTTATGTATCTTCGGTCCTATTGGTTCAATCGTGACGTACAGCGCCTGAAACGATGGGATTTAACTGGCAGAATACGATGGTGTAGACAAATGAAAATGACGGCATGTAATAACACTTTAAAATTGTAGAAATAAAATGGATTAACGCACATGGTATGACATATTATGTGAGAGTATTTAACAAATAGAATACGATTACATACGTCCAGTTTTTGACAAGCGACTTCTCTACATATGATAAACGCGAAAGGGCCCCAACGTTCACTGTTCGACATAGGCCTCCCGTTCACTGCATATACCCACTGCTTTCTGACGCTGTGACTTAAGAGGATAGGATTTAACGAATAAAACGACAAAGAAGACTAAACAAGGCAGATCACGGGAAAAACACAACTGTCCGTTTTATACTCCACAGGGAAGCATCAAATATTCAACGTAAGGATATATTATAGTATAACGGTATGATAAATCTTTTTCTTTTTTTTTTTTTTCATTTAGTGCATTCCGTACGTTTTTTAAACATAATCAGGAGAAGTTGTTGAATTTCTGAAGTCTATAAAAGAATTTCTTAACAAACCTTTTTTTAATTGTGTTATGGATTATTTTTAAGAATGTGTTTAAAAGGTAGCTCACAGGCTTATTGTTCAATGGTCTTATCACTTTTAAACGCCTGTCTTTTTTGTAGGACTATTAATTGTGATTTCAAACATTCTAGCGGGACAATGCCTTTTGTGTAACTGAAATAAATATTGTTATCCATTTAATTTTTTTCCTCAATTAATTGAATGCCTCCTACTGGTGTTTGGTCTAAGCTTACCGCTTTTCCCCATTTAAGCTAAACTGCTCGTCAAAAGTTAGGGATATAGAAAATTATGCTCATTTTCATAGCTAATTTTTTCGAGAACAGATTAACGGATTCCACTAATTTTTTTTAATATTTTAGATTTTTCGTTAGTATTTACACAGTTGTGCAAAAGTTTACCCAAACTTTTTTTTGTACTTTTACCGAGTGGTATAAGTACAAAAAAGAAGTTTGAGTAAACCTCTTGTTAGGTATTAGTTACGTATCTTCACTCCCATTGGTCCAAACGTGTCGTACGGCGGCTCAAATGATAGGAATCAGTCAACAGAATACAATGACACAGAAAAATCAATTACAGTAAAATATTGAAAGGGCCTTAGTTACGTATATTCGCTGCTATTTTTCCAATCATGACGTACGGTGGCTAAAATGGTAGGAATTAACCAACAGAATACAATGACACCCAAATCCGGTGTCGGAAAGCTGGTCGAGAACACTTCGTCGACGGAAAATTGGTCGACAACAGTTGGTCGACAAACAGTTGGTCGAATGCACAATTCATCGAATGGACAATTCATCGACGAACATTTGATCGAATGGAATTTTCGTCGACAAACTGTTATTTATCTTTAGGATAAAGGGATTAATGGTGACAAACGACGGGTAACTGGAATATTGTATTATATATTTTTTTTTGGGTTTTGTTAATTTTGTACCTAAATCTTACCGGAGGTATTGCGCCTTTTATAAATGTGTAGTTGTGAATTAAGTTTTTGATAATAAAATCAAGAGGGTAAGAATCGCTTTACTTTTAAACTCTTCACTTTTGGCGCATCATGGACGGCTCGTTTTTAAAAGAATCGTTTTAATTTTTTTTTGTATAAACATGCTCTTTCATTCGTTTAAATGTTGCTTTTCAAATTTTCTAATATTTATAAACAAAGCCCCGGTGAATTTTTGAAAAAAGTGGCTAACTCGGGTTTTAAGGGTTGTAGGGCATTAAATTTTTGTTTCAGTTTCTATAAGAATACCAACATGTCGAATAAAAAAAATTAACTTCCTACGTGTTGTTGTTCTGAAGCTATTTTCTTGTGGCATTTTTGGAATTAACTAGTTTTGATGGGAAATAAGCCACAATTTTACTAAAAAAACTGATTTTATTAACGTTTCGACGCTCAAATCGGGTGTCGTTGTCAAAATAAAACCATTTTTTTTAGTAAAATTGTGGCTTATTTCCCATCAAAATTAGTTAATTCCCACATGTTAATGCGGTTGTTATTTTAATTGTTTATTCGCGAACTCAATCGACTATAGGTGGCAGTGCAGTTGCATGAAAATGGCCGATGTAATTGGGATAATGCATTTTGATATAATTAATATTTTTATTGATGTAATTAATTAATATAAATAAATCATTCATTAAATGAACACACCAGACAAGCATTCAATCGACATTGATATATAGGTTAACGGATGTTTTGTTTAAATCTTCATCCCAATTCCTCTAGTTCAAAATAAGCGGCAGCACCCTCGCTTGAGTTCGCGAATAAGCTTAAAATAACACTACTTTTTCAAAATTATTTTATAATTATTTATAATATTTATTATAAACTTTTTATTCAAGACTTGATCTAATTTGATAAATTGAACCTTTCTCTTTGGTTTGATGTCTTTAGAATTTATGTTGACCTAATAGTTTATGCATAATAACGCTGTAGATAGAAGCTTTTTGGGATAAACAATTTCAATTTTGCAATAACTATTAGGTAAAACTTCTTGAAATTTTAACGGCTGAATACTTCTAATATTGTTCCTTTACTTACGCGAAAATAAAGCTTTTAGTGTATTTTTAGAAAAGTTATTAATTATTTTCAAAAAATCGACTTTTGAAGCTATTTTCCTAATAACTAAGCAACAAATTAACAAAAAGAACTTTCCAAACACTCATTTTAAAGAATTTTCTATGCTCTTCAGTAAAATTGTATCACCTTTCCATACAGCATACCGGTCTCCACCTTTAATATTTACAATCAAATAGCGATCTTTAATTGTTTATATATTGTTTATAAGTTAAAAAGTACGTTTGATTTTTTGCATAATTTTTATATTGGATACTGTTGTAACTAAATTTACCCTAATGCCATAAGCAGTTCTTAGATACCTGTATCAACGGATGTCACGAAAGAGGCCATTTATTTGCTAATTTCTCTGGTCTATCACACCCTTTCTTATCTGTGTTTACAATCCAAATCATTAAGGCTGATTCACATTATAGCTCAGGTCACGGTTCGCTCACGCTCAGCTCAAGGTTCGGTCAACTATTCTTACACGCATCTTAATCATGCTGTCCGCACTAAACACGACGGTCAAGTTCCGGCCCTTTTTTTTTGACTGCGTGGTTTCTCCGAGAGAATATTTTGATCGTGGCTTGAGCTGACCGTGAGCGGAGCGTGACCTGAGCTATTATGTGAATCAGCCTTTAAGCCACATAAAGAGGTAGGGCAATAAACTCACTATAGCTATAGAAATGCTTTTACTACAAAATTTTAAAAGATAAGAGTTATAACGGAACAAGTATGCATACCTGCATTTTAAGACCCAGGTAGATTTTTGGGGATGACACAATGACACTAAAAGATGGCTTTGCCGATGATTGCATTCAATTGAGATGGTAAGTAGGTATGAATCACCTCTAGTTATATTTTAATGGCTTTGTAATTTAACTTCATGGGGTACGAAAGAATTAAGAAACTTTTAAGAATTTGAAAAAACATAGTTTTTGGGGGGTTTAGGTGTTTTACACAATTTTTGAATATCCCTAAAAACTCAGTTATTTCAAATTATATATACGTAACCTATAAAAAACCTTGAGTTAGTCTATTTTGAAGTATATAAAATGGAGAAAATCCCAAAAAACTACCGAAAAAACCAGTTTTCCGGATTTTTGAAGATGGCGCACCTTACGAATAAATCTGAAAAAAGTCAGAAATACAGATTTTGATAAAATTCACAAAACGCAAAAAAATTAGACATGCAGCCATCGCCAAAAAAAGTTATACGTACCTATTAAAAAAACAAAAAACATTGAGGTTATGTACACTCGACCTTCGGGTCCATAAAAATATATGTTTTGTAAAAGCCTCAGCTGTGCGTGTGAATTTTTTGTAATTTATAATTTAATTGCAAACCAACTTAAAAAAAAAATAAAATCGAAAAATTGACATTTTTTGATGTGGGGAAAGGGGAAGGGGGTGGTGGGCTAAAATTGCGGTGATTCTTAATTTTTTTAATCACATAGAACGTAAAAAAATAAAAAAAATATTCAGGCTGTATCGACTTCAAAATAATACAGCATCATGCCAAAAGGGCCTTAGTTATGTATGTTCGGCCCTATTGATCCAATCGTGACGTACGTCGGCTGAAATGATAGGAACTAACCAATAGCATACAATGACATAGAGAAATCAAATACAGCCTCATGTCAAAAAGAATAGAATAAACAAAAATTTCTTTTGAATTAAATATTTGAAATAAAAAATCACACTAAATTTTCTTTTTTTTTCACCCTTTCACTTATCAATATAAACATAAAAGTTTTTAGAGAGTTTCGCCCTCGGTTATAACGTAATCTTTCATTCTGCGTTTAAATTTTTCCAAAATTCTTATTAGTTTTCTCAGGATTCGAATAAACTGAATGCATTTAAATAGCATTGGTCATAATTTTGCGCCTACTCCCTCAAGGCTTAAAAAATGTAACATTTCAAAGGAATGGAGATATTTCAAAGATTCGCTGAGACTATAATTTTTATCTAATATACATATATCTGTAGTCCATCCACTCACGGTAAATATTGCAAAACCTCCGAATTTTAAACAACCGCTTGGATTGACATGAAATTGGGTATGCACATAGCTGACAGGTCAAAGAAAAAGTGATATTGTGCCGACGTGTGCTTTTGCCTTGGGAGTTAGTACAACCACTTTTATAATGTGAAAAGACATACATTCAAAATAAGTCCTAAAGTGGATAAACTGAGTAATTCTAAGCTAGTTTTTGTTCTATAGATTTTTTCTTAACATACTGTTTGAGTTATTTGCAAGTGAATATATTATGTTCGTTTTTCAACAAAAAAGTCACGTTTTTAGACGGTTTTAGAAAAAAACTCAAAAAGTATTTTAACGAAAAATATTCTTAGCAAAAATATAGCGTATAAAAAAGTGAAAACAATGGTGTATGTATGAAGTCTGTAGACCCTGTAAAAGTAAAGTTGTAGTTAAGAGGAAACAGTAGCGATCAACAGGTAGCGAAAACGCGTTCCAAGATTGCGGCTGTAATTTTGAATATTTTTTCGAGATATTTGGCACACGTATTCGTAATATAATAAAGAATGGCGGTACAGAGCCCAATTTGAAAAATATATGAATATGTGGAAATTACTCTGTAATTAAATACAATATTTAAAAAACGAGCCTGTACCGCCATTAAGAAGAACAAAAAAATACACTTTCTTCAAATGAACTTTTTTATCCGATGCCTAGATTTTGTGTCATTTTGGAACTACTAAAATTTTGTATTTCATTAGTAGTTCCAAAATGACACAAAATCTAGGCATCGGATAAAAAGTTTATTTGAAGAAAGTGTATTTTTTTGTTCTTCTTAATGGCGGTACAGGCTCGTTTTTTTAATATTATATTTAATTACAGAGTAATTTCCACATATTAATATATTTTTCAAATTCGGCTCTGTACCGCCATTCTTTATTATATTACGAATACGTGTGCCAAATATCTCGAAAAAATATTCAAAATTACAGCCGCAATCTTGGAACGCGTTTTGGCTACCTGTTGATCGCTACTGTATCACCTTAATGAAAAGCAGGTTCTACTTCGTCAAAATACAAATCGAATATTTTAACATGAAATAACCATAAAACGAAGCACTTTTCGGGAAAAACTCATGACTTACAACTGTTATAAAATGTCTAAAAAGTTTTATTTGTATTTTTATAAACGTTTCTAGCATCAAAAGTTAGTTAGCATCAAAATGAAGTCTCTTTTTTGTTAAAAAAATGTAAAAATCACCGCCTAATTTACTTATGTATTGTTTATGTGATATGTACATTTTTTACTCTTTGAGATATTTAGTATCACTAATGTTTAAGTTATTTTAAACCAAGGCATTTTTTTTCAAAATTAAAATTTTTTTATTTTAAAACCAATTTTTTTTAATAAGCATTTCTTGCCAATAAATCTTATAGATCATATAAACAGTATAATATAAGTAAATTAACTAGGGCGGTAACTATTAATTTCATATGGAATGCTAATTAGGTGGTGATTTTCACGATTTCTTTTAGCAAAAAAAGGGACATATTTTATTTAAAGCGTAACTTACTTTTGATGCTGATGGTGATAGAATAGATACTTTTTAAATAACAAAAATAAAACTTTTTTAAACACTTTAAAAAATTTGTGGCGAGTTTTCCCCGAAAAGTGCGTTATTTTTTGGATATTTTACGTTGAACTAGTCGATTTGGAATTCGACGAATAAGAACCAACTGTTGTTCAGCTCCAACTCTGTTTTTATTGTGTGTCCAGACTTCATACATACATAATTTTTTTTACTGTTTTATAAGCTTTATATTTGCTAAGAATAGTTTTTTCGATCAAATACTTACTTTTTGATTTATTTACGAAAAACCATCTAAAAACAAAAAATACAAGGAATTTAATTAGTTTATCCACTTACGGACATATTTTTACCTATATTTTTTCACACTCGAGAAGGGGGTGGTACTCATCCCCAGAAAAAAGCACACACTGGCACAATATCACTTTTTTCTTTGACATGTTAGCTATGCTTATGTCAAATTTCATGCCAATCCAAGCGATTTTGTAAAATCCAAAAACAGTGAGTAAATTGTCCAATGATATCTTTAAAAAAGACTAGTGCATTTTACAAAAACTTAGGTCAATAAATAATATGAAAACAGCGGAATATCAACCAATGTTGAATGTTTTTACAAAGTATTGTTTATTTTTCGCTACTCGAAGGGGACAACTATTAAACTGGTTTCTTCCACTTCCAGACAATTTTTTAACCGCATATGACATCAAAACCAGAATTAAAAAAATTCGGTTTCGACCTCTTAATACACGTAAATTGATCAAGTATATTTTTCTGTGACTATGTGTGTCACTTCCGGGTACACCATTTTAACCGGAAGTGGTGTAAAACTAAAAAAAGTATTTCTTTGTTCTCATTTTTCTAATGCGCGTCAAATTTCTAATCGCTAGTACCATCTATGGGTTATAATCTTTCATTCAACCTCTGTGATTATATCTGACAGACGGACGGACAGACAGGCATAAAACCGGACAGGCATAAATATTTGTTCTCGTCTTTCTAAGGCGCGTCGAGTAATACATAGTTTGTACTATTTCTGCGAATTTAGAACAATACTTCGGGTTGCAACTCTTTATCCTGAAGTCGGAGGCCAAATTTCTCACTTTTAGTACCATCTTTGGGTTATAAGCTTTCATTCCACATCTAATTTGTCATGTTTTAACCCGGCATCCGACAGGTGAACTTTTTTGCCACTAACAGACAGGTGGGATGTGACAAACCCCAGCATTGAAAGAGTTAAAGAATCTCAAAAAATATCTCTACGTTTAGATTAGTTAACAGAAACAGTAAAGATGCAGTAGAAATAAACAAACCAAGACACGTTAAATGATACTAGGAGCACTCCCGAATCATAATTTACAATGTGTAAACTTTGGAAATCATGACTTGGAATTTACAATGTATATACTGATGTGATCTTGATTATTGATATGAGATAATATTCTTATATGTCACTTAATTTAATCAATGTATTAATACTAATCTAATTAATTAACCAGATCACATATCAATATGTTTTCAATCTCAGGGCGAATTATAAATTAATTACTTACTTTCGTGGCTTCTGAATATTTCTTAATGGTTCCTAATCGGGATAGAAAAGAAAAGAGTAAAAAAAAATACAAATATGGGTTACAATTATAATCAAAATATTTTTTATTTTATTCAAAAGGCAATCAATGCTTAATATTTGCTATTTCTTATTATTCTTAAACATAACATTTACAACTGGGAATTTTATTTCCTTTTGGTTTTCTATTGAAAGTTTTTATTAACATTTAACTATTAGGAGTTATTAGGGACAACTCTATTTAAGTTTGATGAAGCTTTTCTGATATTATTGATTATGTTATTCAATTTTTTATGTGGAATTTAATACGAAAAACCCATACATTCATGTCCAAACAAATGAGACTGACCTTTTCCTGGTGAACTGAAAATGTCCTCACACAAAACCCTTTCCTGCTATCCTTGGCTGCGATCAAACCTCGTCCTGGCTTCCAGTGATGTTCTCCTTTGAAAAACTAGCTCGAATAGCTCTCGTTCCTGCTTTTGTCGTGATGCTGTGTTCTACCTTTTTCGAAACTGCTATCAGCTACCGGGACACTCTGGGCTCAAGGAGGTTCTTTTACTCTCGACCTGGCCTACTTCTCGTTCCACGATAGATACTCCACACTCACGGAACTACCGGCTTTCTCACTCCTCGAACACTACCGTCTACTACTCGACTTCACTTCTCGACAGCTCAAAACATTCTGATCCCACTTTGTCATTCATTCACCTACTTTCTCAATATCCCTTCCAGATTCACAAATCAACCTTCCACCACCAACTCTCATTCTCAGTATTCCTCAAAAACCAATTTTTAATCTTTCTAAATATGCTTAATGGATTTCAAAAGAAAATATTTAATTCCCATTCTAAAATCACTTTCTACTATTTACAAATTTTAATGACCTATTCTCTCTTTCAAATGAGTCTTATTTAGCATAGGCTAATGATCGAAACCTTCCGCGAAAAACGATAATGAACTATCATCTATTTCACTGAGTTTTATTTAGCATAGGCTAATGATCGACCTTCCGAGAAGAACGATAATGGTACGCGTCATTCACTTTGTTTATTTTAAGCGCACTGTCCCGAGTTCCGTCTAATCACTTCTTAAAATTAAATATAACAATTTGTTGTATACAGGGTGTTCTAAATTTATATGCCCGTGGTTGAGAAAATTGAAAATATTTTATATTAAATTGAATCCTGTTTACAACCATCAAAATTTAATTTTCATATCAAATAGAAATATAACAATACATTGTAAATAATTATGATTCGGGAGTGCTCCTAGTAGCATTTAACGTGTCTTGGTTTGTTTATTTCTACTGAATCTGGATTTTAAATTTAGTATAAATTTCTACGTATTATGACTGTTTCTTGTTGAGAATAAAGAAAAAACTTCACCAATTATGGTTTCATTTCGAAAACAACGCACACATCTTATGGAAAATATAATGTCACTCAAATTCAATAAAATTTATACGAATAGATCCGTTTTAATTTACCGATCAAATCTTATCATTGCGCCAACTCTCTATTTTCAAAAATAAGAGCAGAAATTGATACAAATAAATCTGAAATCAAATGGGTAGGTACATAAGTTAGAGAGAGAAAAAATATTTTAAACTACCCAGATTTTCGGTACTCCATAAATCAGCGGATTAGTTTCACTAATCCGCTTAGGCCCAGCGGGATTTAAGCTCTTATGAATAGCACTCGGAGCAATAATGATTGTAACTTTAACACTTTTAACACTTTATGGACTCCAAAAATGTGATTTCGATAAACTTTAATTGCAATTTGCGCCGTAATTAATCATAATTAAGAGTTGGCGCAATGATAAGATTTGATCGGTAAATTAAAACGGATCTATTCGTATAAATTTTATTGAATTTGAGTGACATTATATTTTCCATAAGATGTGTGCGTTGTCCGTATTATGACTGTTTCTTGTTGAGAATAAAGAAAAAACTTTACCAATTATGGTTTCATTTCGAAAACAACATAAGTCCACAAACTTTAAAACATAATATCAAAAAAATAAGCAACATTTAAACTTTTTTGGTCTTTCAGATATAGGTCTGGATCCCGCGTATGAAAAAAAAGTTGATTAATAGCAAGCTGAAAATTTGTTAATAGCTTAAGGGTGTCTAGTCGGATAAACTTTGATATATGGGAACACTGGAACAGGGGCAGTTTTAATTTTGGAACAGGTTAAAAATTTGAAACAGTCACACCACGAAAACGGCACATGTATTTTGTCCGACAGAACAGACTTAAACTCTTCGAACAGAGATTAAACTCTCATGCAAAAATTAGACTGCTATTTATCACCAAATGGGCCTTTTAATGAGTAGAGCATGTAGAATATGTCAAATGACAGGAATTATGACAGGTGATAAATAGCAGTCTAATTTTTGCATGAGAGTTTAATCTCTATTCGGAGAGTTTAAGTCTGTTATGTCGGACAAAATAAATGTGCCGTTTTCGTGGTGTGACCGTTCCAAATTTTCAACCTGTTTCACAATTAAAACTGCCCCTGTTCCAGTGTTCCCATATATAAAAGTTTATCCGACTAAACACCCTTAAGCTATTAACAAATTTTCAGCTTGCTATTAATCAACTTTTTTTTCATACGCGGGATCCAGACCTAATAGATGCATTTATAACCCATAATACTTATATAAAATATAGTATTACTATCAGAATCTCTAACTACTAATGGAAAGATTTTTACGTTTCCTGAAAAATTTACACATTGTAACATACAGTGCTTCCATAAAGTAACGCATAATTTCATTATTTCGTAAACCGGCGACTTTAAGGAAAATTTTCGAAACAGGTCGATTTTTATTTTTAAATTACAATTTTTTGGCATATTACATATCATACTAGTGATGTCATCCATCTGGGCTTGATAACGTAATCGATGAATTTTTTAAATGAGAATAGGGGTCATGTGATAGCTCATTTGAAAGGGTATTTAATTCTCTATTTACTAATACAAACAATAACATAATTATGTATACAGGGTGTCCAAAAAGAATTCTTTAATTAAATTAATTGAGACAAAAAGAAAAATGTATGTAACTTATTTAATTCAAAATTCGTTTTACTTTTGTCAGAAAATTAAATGTTAGAGCTGCCATCCACCTGCCTCTTGGAAGTTTAAGATTACGCTTAAGCGAAAATCAATATTTAGGTTTTAAATAAAACATTTTTATGTTTGCTGGCACCAATAAAATATATTTAGAATTAAACAAATTACATACATTCATCTTTTTATACCAATTAATTTAATTTAAATAACATTTTTTGGACACCCTGTATAAATAATTATATTAACAATTATATTATTGAATAGAGAATTACATACCCTTTCAAATGAGCTATTACATGCCCTTTATTCTTATTTAAAAAAATCAACGATTACGTCATCACGCCCAGATGGATGACGTCACTAGTATGATATGTATGCCAATAAATTGTAATTTAAAAATAAAAATCGACCTGTTTCGGTATTTTTCCTGAAAGTGTCCGGTTTGTGAAATAATGAATTTATGCGTTACTTTTTGGACGCACTGTATATTGTTTCGCAATGACCCATTAAATTATTATAAATGCAATTAACCATTGACCATGTCATGAAAATGGCAATATAAAATTAATTTTTCAAATGTCAAACTTTAAAATTTGTTTTTGTTAACAAAAAAATAATTTAAATATCTATTATGAAATTCGTTACAAACAAAATCTGATATTTCAACTAAACGAAACAAAATACACAATAAAAGTGAATTATTAAACTCATTCAGGGACCCGTTCAGACAAAAGAGCCTACAACTGGTTTTTACCTGAGTGCGAGTGGAAGACTTGTAACGTGAAGCGATCGATATTATGTATCTAACTAGGTACTGTCTTTTCCGTAAAAATGTATATCTTGGCAACATCCTGTTGTTGCCAAAGTGATGTTTAAGCAATGTTTTTGACCTACGGGGGTCAAATTGTCGTTATAGTGTAAGGAATAAAATATATAAATAAATCGGATTACTGAAAATCCGACAACGGTGCCAAGCTTAAAGAAGTGTACTAAGCGAACATTCACGGATTATACCTAGAAAATGATAGCATTTCTAGGTGATGCCAAATGACTGCAACGTGAAAAGATGCCAATTTAATAGCGGGATGTATATATATATATATATATATATATATATATATATATATATATATAAGCATATATATATATATATATATATATATATATATATATATATATATATATATATATAAAATCTTGTTAATTTTGAGGTTGCAGTCATAAATTTCAGGGGGCAGGATAAGTAAAATTCTTAGTTATTATCAAGCTTTATGTTTAAAGATTTAACAATTAACAACCTCAAAATTAACAAGATTTTACATAGTGTCAGTCAATATTACCTAACTGCTTTATATATATATATATATATATATATATATATATATATATATATATATATATATATTATATATATATATTAATTAAACGAAAAGATTTCTCTGGTATACAGAAGAAATCTTTTCCGTAGCGGACGCGAAAATGTAAATTTCAAAGTCTTCATAAAAGACGATGAACGACAAAAGACACCTCTTTGTGTCACAGATTTGTCTACAAAGCCACGTTATTCGCTACACATTCGTCAATAACGGAGAAGAACCGTGATATTTTAAATGCAATTGCATTTTATTTCACTTCGACCACCACCGATATTCTACACGACGTGTTTCGAGCTCATGTCAAGCTCTCGTCAGGAACATCTAGGTGGATGGTCGAGGTGCAAGAAAATGCTTTTGGCCTTTCTGGTAATAATAAAATAACCAAACTTCAGTACACTTGGTACGATATCTATATTAATTAAACGAAAAGATTTCTCTGGTATACAGAAGAAATCTTTTCCGTAGCGGACGCGAAAATGTAAATTTCAAAGTCTTCATAAAAGACGATGAACGACAAAAGACACCTCTTTGTGTCACAGATTTGTCTACAAAGCCACGTTATTCGCTACACATTCGTCAATAACGGAGAAGAACCGTGATATGAAAGGAAACGGCAATTGCATTTTATTTCACTTCGACCACCACCGATATTCTACACGACGTGTTTCGAGCTCATGTCAAGCTCTCGTCAGGAACATCTAGGTGGATGGTCGAGGTGCAAGAAAATGCTTTTGGCCTTTCTGGTAATAATAAAATAACCAGACTTCAGTACACTTGGTACGACATCTATATTAATTAAACGAAAAGATTTCTCTGGTATACAGAAGAAATCTTTTCCGTAGCGGACGCGAAAATGTAAATTTCAAAGTCTTCATAAAAGACGATGAACGACAAAAGACACCTCTTTGTGTCACAGATTTGTCTACAAAGCCACGTTATTCGCTACACATTCGTCAATAAGGGAGAAGAACCGTGATATGAAAGGAAACGGCAATTGCATTTTATTTCACTTCGACCACCACCGATATTCTACACCACGTGTTTCGAGCTCATGTCAAGCTCTCGTCAGGAACATCTAGGTGGATGGTCCATGTGCAAGAAAATGCTTTTGGCCTTTCTGGTAATAATAAAATAACCAGACTTCAGTACACTTGTTACGACATCTATATTAATTAAACGAAAAGATTTCTCTGGTATACAGAAGAAATCTTTTCCGTAGCGGACGCGAAAATGTAAATTTCAAAGTCTTCATAAAAGACGATGAACGACAAAAGACACCTCTTTGTGTCACAGATTTGTCTACAAAGCCACGTTATTCGCTACACATTCGTCAATAACGGAGAAGAACCGTGATATGAAAGGAAACGGCAATTGCATTTTATTTCACTTTGACCACCACCGATATTCTACACGACGTGTTTCGAGCTCATGTCAAGCTCTCGTCAGGAACATCTAGGTGGATGGTCGAGGTGCAAGAAAATGCTTTTGGCCTTTCTGGTAATAATAAAATAACCAGACTTCAGTACACTTGGTACGACATCTATATTAATTAAACGAAAAGATTTCCCTGGTATACAGAAGAAATCTTTTCCGTAGCGGACGCGAAAATGTAAATTTCAAAGTCTTCATAAAAGACGATGAACGACAAAAGACACCTCTTTGTGTCACAGATTTGTCTACAAAGCCACGTTATTCGCTACACATTCGTCAATAACGGAGAAGAACCGTGATATGAAAGGAAACGGCAATTGCATTTTATTTCACTTCGACCACCACCGATATTCTACACGACGTGTTTCGAGCTCATGTCAAGCTCTCGTCAGGAACATCTAGGTGGATGGTCGAGGTGCAGGAAAATGCTTTTGGCCTTTCTGGTAATAATAAAATAACCAGACTTCAGTACACTTGGTACGACATCTATATTAATTAAACGAAAAGATTTCTCTGGTATACAGAAGAAATCTTTTCCGTAGCGGACGCGAAAATGTAAATTTCAAAGTCTTCATAAAAGACGATGAACGACAAAAGACACCTCTTTGTGTCACAGATTTGTCTACAAAGCCACGTTATTCGCTACACATTCGTCAATAACGGAGAAGAACCGTGATATGAAAGGAAACGGCAATTGCATTTTATTTCACTTTGACCACCACCGATATTCTACACGACGTGTTTCGAGCTCATGTCAAGCTCTCGTCAGGAACATCTAGGTGGATGGTCGAGGTGCAAGAAAATGCTTTTGGCCTTTCTGGTAATAATAAAATAACCAGACTTTAGTACACTTGGTACGACATCTATATTAATTAAACGAAAAGATTTCTCTGGTATACAGAAGAAATCTTTTCCGTAGCGGACGCGAAAATGTAAATTTCAAAGTCTTCATAAAAGACGATGAACGACAAAAGACACCTCTTTGTGTCACAGATTTGTCTACAAAGCCACGTTATTCGCTACACATTCGTCAATAACGGAGAAGAACCGTGATATGAAAGGAAACGGCAATTGCATTTTATTTCACTTCGACCACCACCGATATTCTACACCACGTGTTTCGAGCTCATGTCAAGCTCTCGTCAGGAACATCTAGGTGGATGGTCGATGTGCAAGAAAATGCTTTTGGCCTTTCTGGTAATAATAAAATAACCAGACTTCAGTACACTTGTTACGACATCTATATTAATTAAACGAAAAGATTTCTCTGGTATACAGAAGAAATCTTTTCCGTAGCGGACGCGAAAATGTAAATTTCAAAGTCTTCATAAAAGACGATGAACGACAAAAGACACCTCTTTGTGTCACAGATTTGTCTACAAAGCCACGTTATTCGCTACACATTCGTCAATAACGGAGAAGAACCGTGATATGAAAGGAAACGGCAATTGCATTTTATTTCACTTTGACTACCACCGATATTCTACACGACGTGTTTCGAGCTCATGTCAAGCTCTCGTCAGGAACATCTAGGTGGATGGTCGAGGTGCAAGAAAATGCTTTTGGCCTTTCTGGTAATAATAAAATAACCAGACTTCAGTACACTTGGTACGACATCTATATTAATTAAACGAAAAGATTTCCCTGGTATACAGAAGAAATCTTTTCCGTAGCGGACGCGAAAATGTAAATTTCAAAGTCTTCATAAAAGACGATGAACGACAAAAGACACCTCTTTGTGTCACAGATTTGTCTACAAAGCCACGTTATTCGCTACACATTCGTCAATAACGGAGAAGAACCGTGATATGAAAGGAAACGGCAATTGCATTTTATTTCACTTCGACCACCACCGATATTCTACACGACGTGTTTCGAGCTCATGTCAAGCTCTCGTCAGGAACATCTAGGTGGATGGTCGAGGTGCAAGAAAATGCTTTTGGCCTTTCTGGTAATAATAAAATAACCAGACTTCAGTACACTTGGTACGACATCTATATTAATTAAACGAAAAGATTTCTCTGGTATACAGAAGAAATCTTTTCCGTAGCGGACGCGAAAATGTAAATTTCAAAGTCTTCATAAAAGACGATGAACGACAAAAGACACCTCTTTGTGTCACAGATTTGTCTACAAAGCCACGTTATTCGCTACACATTCGTCAATAACGGAGAAGAACCGTGATATGAAAGGAAACGGCAATTGCATTTTATTTCACTTTGACCACCACCGATATTCTACACGACGTGTTTCGAGCTCATGTCAAGCTCTCGTCAGGAACATCTAGGTGGATGGTCGAGGTGCAGGAAAATGCTTTTGGCCTTTCTGGTAATAATAAAATAACCAGACTTCAGTACACTTGGTACGACATCTATATTAATTAAACGAAAAGATTTCTCTGGTATACAGAAGAAACCTTTTCCGTAGCGGACGCGAAAATGTAAATTTCAAAGTCTTCATAAAAGACGATGAACGACAAAAGACACCTCTTTGTGTCACAGATTTGTCTACAAAGCCACGTTATTCGCTACACATTCGTCAATAACGGAGAAGAACCGTGATATGAAAGGAAACGGCAATTGCATTTTATTTCACTTTGACCACCACCGATATTCTACACGACGTGTTTCGAGCTCATGTCAAGCTCTCGTCAGGAACATCTAGGTGGATGGTCGAGGTGCAAGAAAATGCTTTTGGCCTTTCTGGTAATAATAAAATAACCAGACTTTAGTACACTTGGTACGACATCTATATTAATTAAACGAAAAGATTTCTCTGGTATACAGAAGAAATCTTTTCCGTAGCGGACGCGAAAATGTAAATTTCAAAGTCTTCATAAAAGACGATGAACGACAAAAGACACCTCTTTGTGTCACAGATTTGTCTACAAAGCCACGTTATTCGCTACACATTCGTCAATAACGGAGAAGAACCGTGATATGAAAGGAAACGGCAATTGCATTTTATTTCACTTCGACCACCACCGATATTCTACACCACGTGTTTCGAGCTCATGTCAAGCTCTCGTCAGGAACATCTAGGTGGATGGTCGATGTGCAAGAAAATGCTTTTGGCCTTTCTGGTAATAATAAAATAACCAGACTTCAGTACACTTGTTACGACATCTATATTAATTAAACGAAAAGATTTCTCTGGTATACAGAAGAAATCTTTTCCGTAGCGGACGCGAAAATGTAAATTTCAAAGTCTTCATAAAAGACGATGAACGACAAAAGACACCTCTTTGTGTCACAGATTTGTCTACAAAGCCACGTTATTCGCTACACATTCGTCAATAACGGAGAAGAACCGTGATATGAAAGGAAACGGCAATTGCATTTTATTTCACTTTGACTACCACCGATATTCTACACGACGTGTTTCGAGCTCATGTCAAGCTCTCGTCAGGAACATCTAGGTGGATGGTCGAGGTGCAAGAAAATGCTTTTGGCCTTTCTGGTAATAATAAAATAACCAGACTTCAGTACACTTGGTACGACATCTATATTAATTAAACGAAAAGATTTCCCTGGTATACAGAAGAAATCTTTTCCGTAGCGGACGCGAAAATGTAAATTTCAAAGTCTTCATAAAAGACGATGAACGACAAAAGACACCTCTTTGTGTCACAGATTTGTCTACAAAGCCACGTTATTCGCTACACATTCGTCAATAACGGAGAAGAACCGTGATATGAAAGGAAACGGCAATTGCATTTTATTTCACTTCGACCACCACCGATATTCTACACGACGTGTTTCGAGCTCATGTCAAGCTCTCGTCAGGAACATCTAGGTGGATGGTCGAGGTGCAAGAAAATGCTTTTGGCCTTTCTGGTAATAATAAAATAACCAGACTTCAGTACACTTGGTACGACATCTATATTAATTAAACGAAAAGATTTCTCTGGTATACAGAAGAAATCTTTTCCGTAGCGGACGCGAAAATGTAAATTTCAAAGTCTTCATAAAAGACGATGAACGACAAAAGACACCTCTTTGTGTCACAGATTTGTCTACAAAGCCACGTTATTCGCTACACATTCGTCAATAACGGAGAAGAACCGTGATATGAAAGGAAACGGCAATTGCATTTTATTTCACTTTGACCACCACCGATATTCTACACGACGTGTTTCGAGCTCATGTCAAGCTCTCGTCAGGAACATCTAGGTGGATGGTCGAGGTGCAGGAAAATGCTTTTGGCCTTTCTGGTAATAATAAAATAACCAGACTTCAGTACACTTGGTACGACATCTATATTAATTAAACGAAAAGATTTCTCTGGTATACAGAAGAAACCTTTTCCGTAGCGGACGCGAAAATGTAAATTTCAAAGTCTTCATAAAAGACGATGAACGACAAAAGACACCTCTTTGTGTCACAGATTTGTCTACAAAGCCACGTTATTCGCTACACATTCGTCAATAACGGAGAAGAACCGTGATATGAAAGGAAACGGCAATTGCATTTTATTTCACTTTGACCACCACCGATATTCTACACGACGTGTTTCGAGCTCATGTCAAGCTCTCGTCAGGAACATCTAGGTGGATGGTCGAGGTGCAAGAAAATGCTTTTGGCCTTTCTGGTAATAATAAAATAACCAGACTTTAGTACACTTGGTACGACATCTATATTAATTAAACGAAAAGATTTCTCTGGTATACAGAAGAAATCTTTTCCGTAGCGGACGCGAAAATGTAAATTTCAAAGTCTTCATAAAAGACGATGAACGACAAAAGACACCTTTTTGTGTCACAGATTTGTCTACAAAGCCACGTTATTCGCTACACATTCGTCAATAACGGAGAAGAACCGTGATATGAAAGGAAACGGCAATTGCATTTTATTTCACTTCGACCACCACCGATATTCTACACCACGTGTTTCGAGCTCATGTCAAGCTCTCGTCAGGAACATCTAGGTGGATGGTCGATGTGCAAGAAAATGCTTTTGGCCTTTCTGGTAATAATAAAATAACCAGACTTCAGTACACTTGTTACGACATCTATATTAATTAAACGAAAAGATTTCTCTGGTATACAGAAGAAATCTTTTCCGTAGCGGACGCGAAAATGTAAATTTCAAAGTCTTCATAAAAGACGATGAACGACAAAAGACACCTCTTTGTGTCACAGATTTGTCTACAAAGCCACGTTATTCGCTACACATTCGTCAATAACGGAGAAGAACCGTGATATGAAAGGAAACGGCAATTGCATTTTATTTCACTTTGACTACCACCGATATTCTACACGACGTGTTTCGAGCTCATGTCAAGCTCTCGTCAGGAACATCTAGGTGGATGGTCGAGGTGCAAGAAAATGCTTTTGGCCTTTCTGGTAATAATAAAATAACCAGACTTCAGTACACTTGGTACGACATCTATATTAATTAAACGAAAAGATTTCCCTGGTATACAGAAGAAATCTTTTCCGTAGCGGACGCGAAAATGTAAATTTCAAAGTCTTCATAAAAGACGATGAACGACAAAAGACACCTCTTTGTGTCACAGATTTGTCTACAAAGCCACGTTATTCGCTACACATTCGTCAATAACGGAGAAGAACCGTGATATGAAAGGAAACGGCAATTGCATTTTATTTCACTTCGACCACCACCGATATTCTACACGACGTGTTTCGAGCTCATGTCAAGCTCTCGTCAGGAACATCTAGGTGGATGGTCGAGGTGCAAGAAAATGCTTTTGGCCTTTCTGGTAATAATAAAATAACCAGACTTCAGTACACTTGTTACGACATCTATATTAATTAAACGAAAAGATTTCTCTGGTATACAGAAGAAATCTTTTCCGTAGCGGACGCGAAAATGTAAATTTCAAAGTCTTCATAAAAGACGATGAACGACAAAAGACACCTCTTTGTGTCACAGATTTGTCTACAAAGCCACGTTATTCGCTACACATTCGTCAATAACGGAGAAGAACCGTGATATGAAAGGAAACGGCAATTGCATTTTATTTCACTTTGACCACCACCGATATTCTACACGACGTGTTTCGAGCTCATGTCAAGCTCTCGTCAGGAACATCTAGGTGGATGGTCGAGGTGCAAGAAAATGCTTTTGGCCTTTCTGGTAATAATAAAATAACCAGACTTTAGTACACTTGGTACGACATCTATATTAATTAAACGAAAAGATTTCTCTGGTATACAGAAGAAATCTTTTCCGTAGCGGACGCGAAAATATAAATTTCAAAGTCTTCATAAAAGACGATGAACGACAAAAGACACCTCTTTGTGTCACAGATTTGTCTACAAAGCCACGTTATTCGCTACACATTCGTCAATAACGGAGAAGAACCGTGATATGAAAGGAAACGGCAATTGCATTTTATTTCACTTCGACCACCACCGATATTCTACACCACGTGTTTCGAGCTCATGTCAAGCTCTCGTCAGGAACATCTAGGTGGATGGTCGATGTGCAAGAAAATGCTTTTGGCCTTTCTGGTAATAATAAAATAACCAGACTTCAGTACACTTGGTACGACATCTATATTAATTAAGCGAAAAGATTTCTCTGGTATACAGAAGAAATCTTTTCCGTAGCGGACGCGAAAATGTAAATTTCAAAGTCTTCATAAAAGACGATGAACGACAAAAGACACCTCTTTGTGTCACAGATTTGTCTACAAAGCCACGTTATTCGCTACACATTCGTCAATAACGGAGAAGAACCGTGATATGAAAGGAAACGGCAATTGCATTTTATTTCACTTTGACCACCACCGATATTCTACACGACGTGTTTCGAGCTCATGTCAAGCTCTCGTCAGGAACATCTAGGTGGATGGTCGAGGTGCAAGAAAATGCTTTTGGCCTTTCTGGTAATAATAAAATAACCAGACTTCAGTACACTTGGTACGACATCTATATTAATTAAACGAAAAGATTTCTCTGGTATACAGAAGAAACCTTTTCCGTAGCGGACGCGAAAATGTAAATTTCAAAGTCTTCATAAAAGACGATGAACGACAAAAGACACCTCTTTGTGTCACAGATTTGTCTACAAAGCCACGTTATTCGCTACACATTCGTCAATAACGGAGAAGAACCGTGATATGAAAGGAAACGGCAATTGCATTTTAGTTCACTTTGACCACCACCGATATTCTACACGACGTGTTTCGAGCTCATGTCAAGCTCTCGTCAGGAACATCTAGGTGGACGGTCGAGGTGCAAGAAAATGCTTTTGGCCTTTCTGGTAATAATAAAATAACCAGACTTCAGTACACTTGGTACGACATCTATATTAATTAAACGAAAAGATTTCTCTGGTATACAGAAGAAATCTTTTCCGTAGCGGACGCGAAAATGTAAATTTAAAAGTCTTCATAAAAGACGATGAACGACAAAAGACACCTCTTTGTGTCACAGATTTGTCTACAAAGCCACGTTATTCGCTACACATTCGTCAATAACGGAGAAGAACCGTGATATGAAAGGAAACGGCAATTGCATTTTATTTCACTTCGACCACCACCGATATTCTACACGACGTGTTTCGAGCTCATGTCAAGCTCTCGTCAGGAACATCTAGGTGGACGGTCGAGGTGCAAGAAAATGCTTTTGGCCTTTCTGGTAATAATAAAATAACCAGACTTCAGTACACTTGGTACGACATCTATATTAATTAAACGAAAAGATTTCTCTGGTATACAGAAGAAATCTTTTCCGTAGCGGACGCGAAAATGTAAATTTCAAAGTCTTCATAAAAGACGATGAACGACAAAAGACACCTCTTTGTGTCACAGATTTGTCTACAAAGCCACGTTATTCGCTACACATTCGTCAATAACGGAGAAGAACCGTGATATGAAAGGAAACGGCAATTGCATTTTAGTTCACTTTGACCACCACCGATATTCTACACGACGTGTTTCGAGCTCATGTCAAGCTCTCGTCAGGAACATCTAGGTGGATGGTCGAGGTGCAAGAAAATGCTTTTGGCCTTTCTGGTAATAATAAAATAACCAGACTTTAGTACACTTGGTACGACATCTATATTAATTAAACGAAAAGATTTCTCTGGTATACAGAAGAAATCTTTTCCGTAGCGGACGCGAAAATGTAAATTTCAAAGTCTTCATAAAAGACGATGAACGACAAAAGACACCTCTTTGTGTCACAGATTTGTCTACAAAGCCACGTTATTCGCTACACATTCGTCAATAACGGAGAAGAACCGTGATATGAAAGGAAACGGCAATTGCATTTTATTTCACTTCGACCACCACCGATATTCTACACGACGTGTTTCGAGCTCATGTCAAGCTCTCGTTAGGAACATCTAGGTGGACGGTCGAGGTGCAAGAAAATGCTTTTGGCCTTTCTGGTAATAATAAAATAACCAGACTTCAGTACACTTGGTACGACATCTATATTAATTAAACGAAAAGATTTCTCTGGTATACAGAAGAAATCTTTTCCGTAGCGGACGCGAAAATGTAAATTTCAAAGTCTTCATAAAAGACGATAAACGACAAAAGACACCTCTTTGTGTCACAGATTTGTCTACAAAGCCACGTTATTCGCTACACATTCGTCAATAACGGAGAAGAACCGTGATATGAAAGGAAACGGCAATTGCATTTTATTTCACTTCGACCACCACCGATATTCTACACGACGTGTTTCGAGCTCATGTCAAGCTCTCGTCAGGAACATCTAGGTGGATGGTCGAGGTGCAAGAAAATGCTTTTGGCCTTTCTGGTAATAATAAAATAACCAGACTTCAGTACACTTGGTACGACATCTATATTAATTAAACGAAAAGATTTCTCTGGTATACAGAAGAAATCTTTTCCGTAGCGGACGCGAAAATGTAAATTTCAAAGTCTTCATAAAAGACGATGAACGGCAAAAGACACCTCTTTGTGTCACAGATTTGTCTACAAAGCCACGTTATTCGCTACACATTCGTCAATAACGGAGAAGAACCGTGATCTGAAAGGAAACGGCAATTGCATTTTATTTCACTTCGACCACCACCGATATTCTACACGACGTGTTTCGAGCTCATGTCAAGCTCTCGTCAGGAACATCTAGGTGGATGGTCGAGGTGCAAGAAAATGCTTTTGGCCTTTCTGGTAATAATAAAATAACCAGACTTCAGTACACTTGGTACGACATCTATATTAATTAAACGAAAAATTTCTCTGGTATACAGAAGAAATCTTTTCCGTAGCGGACGCGAAAATGTAAATTTCAAAGTCTTCATAAAAGACGATGAACGACAAAAGACACCTCTTTATGTAGCGAATAACGTGGCTTTGTAGACAAATCTGTGACACAAAGAGGTGTCTTTTGTCGTTCATCGTCTTTTATGAAGACTTTGAAATTTACATTTTCGCGTCCGCTACGGAAAAGATTTCTTCTGTATACCAGAGAAATCTTTTCGTTTAATTAATATAGATGTCGTACCAAGTGTACTGAAGTCTGGTTATTTTATTATTACCAGAAAGGCCAAAAGCATTTTCTTGCACCTCGACCATCCACCTAGATGTTCCTGACGAGAGCTTGACATGAGCTCGAAACACGTCGTGTAGAATATCGGTGGTGGTCGAAGTGAAATAAAATGCAATTGCCGTTTCCTTTCATATCACGGTTCTTCTCCGTTATTGACGAATGTGTAGCGAATAACGTGGCTTTGTAGACAAATCTGTGACACAAAGAGGTGTCTTTTGTCGTTCATCGTCTTTTATGAAGACTTTGAAATTTACATTTGCGCGTCCGCTACGGAAAAATTTCTTCTGTATACCAGAGAAATCTTTTCGTTTAATTAATATAGATGTCGTACCAAGTGTACTGAAGTCTGGTTATTTTATTATTACCAGAAAGGCCAAAAGCATTTTCTTGCACCTCGACCATCCACCTAGATGTTCCTGACGAGAGCTTGACATGAGCTCGAAACACGTCGTGTAGAATATCGGTGGTGGTCGAAGTGAAATAAAATGCAATTGCCGTTTCCTTTCATATCACGGTTCTTCTCCGTTATTGACGAATGTGTAGCGAATAACGTGGCTTTGTAGACAAATCTGTGACACAAAGAGGTGTCTTTTGTCGTTCATCGTCTTTGATGAAGACTTTGAAATTTACATTTTCGCGTCCGTTACGGAAAAGATTTCTTCTGTATACCAGAGAAATCTTTTCGTTTAATTAATATAGATGTCGTACCAAGTGTACTGAAGTCTGGTTATTTTATTATTACCAGAAAGGCCAAAAGCATTTTCTTGCACCTCGACCATCCACCTAGATGTTCCTGACGAGAGCTTGACATGAGCTCGAAACACGTCGTGTAGAATATCGGTGGTGGTCGAAGTGAAATAAAATGCAATTGCCGTTTCCTTTCATATCAAGGTTCTTCTCCGTTATTGACGAATGTGTAGCGAATAACGTGGCTTTGTAGACAAATCTGTGACACAAAGAGGTGTCTTTTGTCGTTCATCGTCTTTTATGAAGACTTTGAAATTTACATTTTCGCGTCCGCTACGGAAAATATTTCTTCTGTATACCAGAGAAATCTTTTCGTTTAATTAATATAGATGTCGTACCAAGTGTACTGAAGTCTGGTTATTTTATTATTACCAGAAAGACCAAAAGCATTTTCTTGCACCTCGACCATCCACCTAGATGTTCCTGACGAGAGCTTGACATGAGCTCGAAACACGTCGTGTGTCAGGACCACCATCGACATTCGTTTTTTAAATACGAACGTGGAAGGTAGGTAAAAGAAATAAATAAAATAAATGTCCTACGAGACGTTTTCAAGTATTTTTAATATTAATAACCAAACCATAAGATCAAACATTCCAATGACACCAATTTGTATAGTCTACTGACTAGTGATGTTGATTATAGTTACTTTCGAGGATTCGTTACAAATCGTTACTTTTGTATAAAGTAATCATGTACAGTATTCGTCACTTTGATTACTATAATTACTTCTGTTACTTTTGTATTTGAGTACCGGTAATCATATCGAGAATCGTATTTCTCAGTAGGTAGGTATTTTGTATAGGTATTCCGATATAAAAACTACAATAGTCGTCGTCGCTGCTCGCTTTGATACGACTGGTACGAAATAACGAAGTAATCAGAATAATCAAAGTAGATATGATAGTCGTTACTCGCTCTAATACGATTGGTACGAAGTAATGAAGTAATCAGAGTAATCAAAGTAGATACAATAGTCGTTACTCGCTCTAATACGATTGGTACGAAGTAACGAAGTAATCAGAGTAGGTAATCAAAGTAATCAAAGTGGATACAATAGTCGTTACTCGCTCTAATACGATTGGTACAAAGTAACGAAGTAATCAGAGTAATCAAAGTATCAAAGTAACGGTTTGCCTCTCTGTATAGTAATCGTTACTTTCAGTATTCGTAAGTACCGAGTACTTTGTAACGAATAGTTACGTTTTCAACATAACTACTACTGACATTCTCTTTTACTAAAAAGTTTCTTGAACCAAACTTTTAATCAATAATAGGTACTAAAAACACTTTCAGACATTCATAAAATCGCACGCCCAAGAAATGGTTAATATTTGAATCGTTGATAAATCACTATCAGTTACGAAAAATTATCGCCTGCATGTACAGCTAGCTCAAGAAGTAACTACCCACTAAAAAAATTCCCCTACTTTACGAGATATCAATACTGTCCCTATGAAATAGTACACCTACACCCTGTATGGACGGTAATTAGAAACCGTGAGAACTGCAGTTCTATAATTAGCATCCAAATTAATACGAGTTTTAACAAATGTGGTGCTTCAGCAAACACATACTTATTTAGGTGACTAAAAAATGACTTCTCTATCAACCTGCACTTCAGACCACACCCATACTGATTTTCCTTCAACTGAGCCTGGCAACGCTGTTGCCGTTAATTATTTATCAATCATATAAAAGTGTTTTGACTTGCAAGACATTTTAAATATGTGGATATATACACGACTACCGGGACATTCGCCCCCGAAAATTTTGCCGCTAGCGGTTTACGTAGATATTATAAGATTAGTTATTTTCAACTATTTGTAAAGGAAGGTCTATTATGTACAAATTAAAAATTGGCACCTACATATTGAAGATTTCGGTTCCTATTCGAAAGTACGGGAATCGAGTTGATTACTGAAATAAATTCGAATTAACGAAAATATTTTGAATCATTCATTAAATTAAAAATTGTGTCATGGAAGCGATCAATAGAACATAAATGTATGTATGGTGATTAGTTCAGGGTCAGTTCTTTTTGCTTAGACCTGTGATTCACAAACATTTGGCGAACATTTATTACCTACAGAGTCTATCGTTGACTTTGTTTTTTTCCTTAACCTTCGGATGACCAAGCGGGGGAAATTGTGACCCCAGTGTATGTTTTTGTTTAATAAATTCAAAAGTATTTTTAATTTTTAACTCATTATTTTTTTATTTGACTTTAATATCATTCTAGATATCCTCATATTTTGAAATAAAAAAAAATCCCTATATTTTACGAATAAAAAATATATTTTGAAGTTGATGTTTATTAAAATAGCGTCTATTATGTGTAATTACAAGTAGTTTTACGCTAATCACGTCGACTTTGCAAAGTAACGAGACACTTACTCAACATACACGCTACACATGACACTAATACTCATTTTGTGACTGGTTGCCAAACAAAATTAAAAATTAAAAAAAAACTTTATTTTTTGTTAATTGTCATTTTTGACATTTTTGACCTGGGGTCATTTTTCCCCCTCTTGGTCATCCGTGTAACAAAAAAAGGTTGGTCATCGGAAGGTTAATAACTGGTGGTAATAAGGAGTAAGAGAGTAATGGCATCATTGAAGTTGTACATATTATAGGTGGCGAACATTTACCGACAGAGTCTATCGCTGACTTTGTTTTTTTTTTCGTTAACGACTGGTGGTAATAAGGAATAAGAGTAATGACATCATTGAAGTTGTATATATTTCATAAGTATGTACCTTGCACAACAGAACTAAGTACCTACATAACAAAAATTCGTTCGAAAAAATTTGCCATATACAATATTCCATCAAATTCTAATCGATAAATAGTAGTGTTATCGAGAAACTGATTGATGGGAAAAATAAATACTTATCTTTATAAAGTTTAAAACAAATTCCTCGTTAATTAGTTTATAGAGAACGGATATCGTCCGGTTATTTCAGGTTAACCTGTGAATGAAACATAAAGATGGGAATGGGAACTGCTTTGTATTTATCACGGTTATATAAACTTCACCTGTCTGTCCTCACTCTGCTACAAATCTGACGATCATTTTTTCACTATCTTCCGAATGTTCCATCGAGTCTTAATTGAACTCTGTTTCTCGCGACCCCATAATCCACAATATTACTTTTCGTTAAATAAGCAATGTATGGTTAACATAGTATATATGAGTACCATTATATTTAAATTACGGGTTACTAGTTATCTACTTCTTCACTATTATTGCAATGGGTACTCTAAGTTGTGTGCTAGATTCAGCCATATTTATAATACCTATATCACACTTAAATACGTCACCAACAACTAAACCGCTCTCGTCCTAGCGGTCAAAAACTGACTCATCGATGAATATGCGGTATGGCCAATTTCAACGTACTGCAGTATTTGCGGTAATTTCTACACGCCCTCTTGTCTGAGTTTACTGTTATCCTTTCGTTAAATACGAATGCACTTTGCACGAAAGATAAGTTGACAGTCTTCAATGCGATTTTCATAGACATAAAGATAAGTAAACAGGTAACCGGTCTCTAAATATTAAACAATCTAACCCCATATGGGGTGGTTATGGGCCTCGATTTTTATTAGTAAAACAACTATCTAACCCCACAAGGGGTGGTTATGGTCCTCAATTTTTGCGCAAGAAATTGTGCAATTAATTGCGCAATTACTTGCATCGTGTAAAGTGGCTATAAATTTCTAATAAGCAGTCCACCATACCGAATCCACTATTTTGTATTTTAAATCTGACAAAATCGTAATTTAGTCACTCCAAAAAACCCCAATTAATTTTTCTTTAGAAAAAAGTGGTAACCTCTTTTTAGTTATATCACGAGTTCCCGATTACAACTCTGATTTTTACAAATTGACCGAACGAAATCCGCTCTCTATTAATTAACTAAATATGTTACCAGAAAAAAATTAAAATATGCCAGAACTCATCAACATGAGAAACTCAAAATTATTACGTTTTTTTTAAGTATATAGTGTACCGTGTAAAAAGTAGTAATGTATTCAAGATTTTGAGTATGTATTTATACCTTAATACTAATTAACTAAATACGTTACCTGAAAAAAAAATCAAATGTACCGGAACTCACCAAAATATGAGAAGCTCAAAAATATTACCGTTTTTTAAAAAGTATATAGCGTACCATATAGAAAATAGTAATGTACTCAAGATGTCGGGTCTCTATTTACACCTTAATACTAATTAACTAAATAAGTTACCTGAACAAAGTTTAAAATGTACCGGAACTCATCAATACATGATAAACTCAAAAATATTACCGTTTTTGTTTAAGTATATAGTGTACCGTGTAGAAAATAGTAATGTACTCAAGATTTTGGGTCTGTATTTACACCTTAATACTAATTAACTAAATATGTTAACTACCTGAAAACAATTAAAATGTACCGGAACTCATCAATATATGAGAAACTCAAAAATATTACGTTTTTTTTAAGTATATAGTGTACCGTGTAGAAAGTAGTAATGTACTCAAGATTTTTGGCTCTATTTACACCTTGATACTAATTAACTAAAGACGTTACCTGAAAAAAGTTTAAAATGTACCGGAACTCATCAATATATGAGAAACTCAAAAGATTACGTTTTTTTAAGTATATAGTGTACCGTGTAGAAAGTAATAATGTACTCAAGATCTTGGGCTCTATTTACACCTTAATACTAATTAACTAAATACGTTACCTGAAAAAAGTTTAAAATGTACCGGAACTCATCAAAAATATTACGTTTTTTTTTAAGTATATCGTGTACCGTGTAGAAACTAGTAATGTACTCAAGACTTTGGGTCTGTATTTACACCTTAATTCTAATTAACTAAATACGTTACCTGAAAAAAATTCAAATGTACCGGAACTCACCAAAATATGAGAAACTTAAAAATATTACCGTTTTTAAAAAGTATGTAGCGTACCATATAGAAAATAGTAATGTATGTACTCAAGATGTTGGGTCTCTATATAGTGTACCGTGTAGAAAGTAGTAATGTACTCAAGATTTTGGGTTTCTATTTCCACCTTATTACTAATTAACTAAATATGTTACCTACCTCAAAAAAATTTAAATGTACCGAAACTCATCAATATATTTATGAGAAACTAAATATATTACGTTTTTCTTTTAAGTATGTAGTGTCCCGTGTAGAAAGTAGTAATGTACTCAAAATTTTGGGTCTCTATTTACACCTTAATACTAATTTACTAAATACGTTACCTGAAAAAAGTTTAAAATGTACCGGAACTCACCAATATATGAGAAACTCAAAAATATTACGTTTTGTTTTAAAGTATATAGTGTACCGTGTAGAAAGTAGTAATGTACTCAAAATTTTGGGTCTCTATTTCCACGTTATTACTAATTAACTAAATACGGTACCTGAAAAAAGTTTTAAATGTACCGGAACTAATCAATATATGACAAACTCAAAAATATTACCGTTTTTGTAAAAGTATATAGTGTACCGTGTAGAAAATTGTAATGTACTTAAGATTTTGGGTCTGTATTTACACCTTAATACTAATTAACTAAATATGTTGCCTACCTCAAAAAAATTAAAATGTACCGAAACTCATCAATATATGAGAAACTCAAAAATATTACGTTTTTCTGTTAAGTATGTAGTGTCCCGTGTAGAAAGTATTAATGTACTCAAAATTTTGGGTCTGTATTTACACCTGAATACTAATTAACTAAATACGTTACCTGAAAAAAGTTTAAAATGTACCGGAACTCATCAATATATGAGAAGCTCAAAAATATTACGTTTTGTTTTAAAGTATATAGTGTACCGTGTAGAAAGTAGTAATGTACTCAAGATTTTGGGTCTGTATTTACACTATAATACTAATTAACTAAATACGTTACCAGAAAAAAATTAAAATGTACCGGAACTCATCAATATATGAGAAAATCAAAAATATTACCGTTTTTTTTAAGTATATAGTGTACCTACCAAACAGAAAATAGTAAGATCTCTAAGTTTAATGACAATTCTTCCAACAAATTAATAAGGTCATTTTGTAAAAAATGTAAATAGTTCTCGCCATTCAAATTACAAGGGTAACTCGCATGGCTGATTTGAAAATGCGAGTAGCTCGAAAACTGTTGAGTTTTAAAGTTATTAACAAGTTTACCTTTTTTCCACACAAATAGCGATAACTTGAAAAACAAAAAAGTTAAGCCCAAAATTTATGCCATATACGTGTCATATGTGGCGGCCTATATAAGCTACATCAATGTATGTATCAAATTATAATTGCACATACTCAGAAGCCTCGTCATAAATTTTTATATGTAAATGTCCACATTCATGAAAGTTATAGCAAAAAAATTTAAAATTGCAATTTCAACACCCTGTATAATTCTTAATATCAACATTTTATTAAAGCAAGTTGGCTTAAATCGCAATATTTTAAAGTGTAGAGTCCACTGTTTCTTTGTACACTATATACTGGTTTTTAAAAAGTATATAGTGTACCGTGTAGAAAATAGTAATGTACTCAAGATTTTGATCTGTACTCGTATAGACACCTTAAAAGAAGTCCCGGTAGTCATCGTTTGACATATAATTAACTAAATACGTTACCTGAAAAAAATTCAAATGTACCGGAACTCATCAATATATGAGAAAATCAAAAATATTACAGTTTTTTCAAAAGTATATAGTGTACCTACCAAACAGGAAATAGTAAGAGATTTTGAGTCTGTATTTACACCTTAATACTAATTAACTAAATAAGTTACCTGAAAAAAATTAAAATGTACCGGAACTCACCAATATATGAGAAACTCAAAAATATTACAGTTTGTTAAAAAGTTTATAGTGTACTCTGTAGAAAATAGTAATGTACTCAAGATTTTAGGTTTGTATACAGGGTTGTCCTTAAGTAATTGTACAAAAATAAACAGTAGATTCTACACTTTAAAATATTATAATGTTAATATTAAGAAAGATACAGGGTGTTGAAATTGCAATTTAAAATTTTATTTTTCGCTATAACTTTAATGAATGTGGATATTTATGTATAAAAATATACTAGTATACTTGTTAATAACTTCAAAACTTAACAGTTTTCGAGTAAATCGTATTTTTCAGATCAGCTGCATAACTCGGCTTAAATGCAATTACTGCAGGCAACAAAGGAAAAAAACAAAAACCATAATACTTGTGAATACGAGTACTTTTGACTAAATTGATAGTTTCCAAAAGATTGACGAAAAAAATAGTATACGCTAATATTTTTTACATACATCAGTAGGATACTTAATAACGTTTTATGGGATTTGATATCAAACATTTTACGTTTCATATTAAATTAAAGCCATAATAAAATACATTTTATTTATAAACCAAAGTAAGAAATAGTTAAACTGAATAACATTAAACTTTTTTTCAAAGTAAGTGTTCGATATATCCACCAATTTCTTCAATGTATTTAGGTATCAATACGTTGCATAAAAGATCGTCTCATATTAAATAGCATCGTTGGTTCAAAACAAACTGCTGTATTATCTGTTTCTTCCCAAAGTTGGTTTGCGAATAAAGTTGGTTTGCAAATGTATATGGGATTCTTGTAAACACGTTGTTTCATTGCTCCCTGTGTACCACCATACACCACGACCAATCCAGCGTTCAGGAAATTCGGTATTTAGGTATGTTTTCACTGCCCTCGTATAATGTGGGGTGCATCATCTTGCATGAACCACAAATTTTGCCTTAAGTTTAATGGCAATTCTACCAACAAATCAATAAAATCACTTTGTAAAAAATGTAAATAGTTCTCACCATTCAAATTACGAGGTAACCCGCATGGCTGATTTGAAAAATGCGATTAGCTCGAAAACTGTTGAGTTTTGAAGTTATTAACAAGTTTTTTCACACAAATAGCGATAATTTGAAAAGCAAAAGGTTAAGCCCAAATTTATTCCGTATACGTGGCATATGTGGCGGCCTATATAAGCTACATCAACGTATGTATCAAATTATAGTTGCACATACTCAGACGCCTCCAGTCATAAATTTTTATACATAAATGTCCACATTCATGAAAGTTGTAGCAAAAAAAATTTAAAATTGCACAACACCCTGTATAATTCTTAATACATATCAACATTTTATTAAAGTAAGGTGGCTTAAATCGCAATATTTCAAAGTGTAGAATATACTGTTTCTTTATACACTGTATACTGTTTTTAAAAAATATATAGTGCACCGTGTAGAAAATAGTAATGGACTCAAGATTTTGGTCTGTATAGACACCTTAAAAGAAGTCTCGGTAGTCATCGTTTGACATATAATTAACTAAATACGTTACCAGAAAAAAATTCAAATGTACCGGAACTCATCAATATATGAGAAACTCAAACATATTACCGTTTTTTAAAAGTATATAGTGTTCCGTGTAGAAAACAGTAATGTACTCAAGATTTTGAGTCTGGATAGATACCTTAAAAGAAGTCCCGGTAGTCATCATTTGACATAAATAATTAACTAAATACGTTACCTGAGAAAAATTAAAATGTACCGGAACTCATCAATATATGAGAAACTCAAAAATATTACAGTTTTTTAAAAAGTATATAGTGTACCGTGTAGAAAATAGTAATGTACTCAAGATTTTGGGTCTGTATATACACCTTAAAAAAAGTCCCGGTAGTCATCGTTTGACATATATATATATATATATATATATATATATATATATATATATATATATATATATATATATATATATATATATATATATATATATATATAAAGGAGTACGACTGTTTAATATTAACAATATATCAAGTGAGTGAGAAGAAGTCTCACTGTAATTGAGGTTATCAGTCAAGGAGAAATAAAAAATGAAAAAACTATTTCAATCTTTTAATAGAAGACGTTTCGTGCAGTCTTCCTGCACTTCATCAGTTCTACTGATTGTGAAATTACATATAAGATGTACACAACAATGTCATCACAATGGGTTGTGTTGTTAAAAACTTAATAGCTAAAAATACATAAAATATAAACGCAAAAAATGTCACAAAGATCCTTAGTGGTAAAAATTCTAAGGTTATTGAACAGTTATATAAAATTTTGTTTTGAAACATGAGGTCAGGAGAAGAAATATTCTGTTAGAGTCAAAAGAATTATTTTAAATCCATTTCTTATTCTAACCAAAAAAGCGCACAAAAAACCTAAGCAAAAAACCAACTGTTAGGTGTCTGTCATTAAATGGATTTAAAAAAAGGGGCATGTGAAAATCTTAACCAAATTAATTAAAATTATTGTAAACCTAGATTTTCATCCAAACCTGTCCGTGTCTCTTTTCACCAACCTACCCTTACCTGTAGTTCTTTCTTCCTTGCATAATCATTGGCATCAGATCCAAATCCATTGTCCTTTTGGATGGGAAACTTTTGTGGAGCTTCTTAAATTGGTTTTTGATACAAACTACTTTGTCTACAATGACAAGTTCTACCTACAAATTTTTGGTACCCCAATGGGATCTTCTATTTCTCCTCTATTGATTGGTTTTGTCTTGGATGACTTGATCGCAGACAGACTCAGGCATTTAAATTGTAACATTCCTTTTGTTAAGAGATATGTGGACGACTTGATCCTGGCTGTACCCACTGATCAAATTATGAACATTCTTTCCACTTTTAATGAATACAATCCCCACTTACAATTTACATGTGAGATGGAGGAAAATAACACCATCCCTTTCCTTGACATGTTAGTTGTACGAGGTGTTGACAACATCCTAAGAACCAAATGGTTCAGAAAGAGCGTTGCTAGCAATCGCTTCCTAAATTATTTTTCCTTTCATCCTAAAAGATTCAAACACAACCTCGTACAGGGATTAGCTATAAGGACACATAGGTTGTCGCATCCTCTTTACAGAAGTGAATCCAGTCAATTACTTAAGACCATTTTAAGTGAGAATTCTTATCCAACTTCTCTTATTAATAGATATTTATTTTCAACTTCTCGAGTACTACTTGACCAGAACCATTCCAATTTGGGAGGAATTCACGATTCCTCACAAATAAATAATGGAATTCAAAGAGAAGAGGTTTCCACATCTGGGACCCCTCAGAGATACTGTTCCTTACCTTATTTCCCACATTTAACTGATAAACTTATGAAATTGTTCAAACCGTTATCCGCCAAAATAGGCATCAAGAATTGTAAAACAGTCAGAAATCTTTTTTCTTGTACTAAAACACCAGTAGATATTTGGGAGAAATCTAACGTAGTTTATAACATTCCATGCAAAGACTGTCATTTGAAATATGTTGGACAAACAAAAAGAACCCTTAAAGGAAGGGTAGTTTCACACAGAAGCGATATCAGATGCAACAAGCATTCTTGTGCCCTCAGCACACATTCCATCACACTTAATCATCAGATTGATTTTGATAACATCAAAACCTTAGTCACAGAACCTAATTTTTATAAAAGATCTTTCCAAGAAATGGCCCACATTCTAAGGGAACAAAACTCTATGAACAAACGTACTGATATTGACAATCTTAGCATCATATATCATTCCTTGCTTTTAAACAATCCTTAAATTCATTCAGTTGTTAAATTTCAAATTTATGTTCCACACAAATCCGATCAACACATGGCCTAATTTCTTTTGTTTTTACCTTCATCCAAAAAGTTTCCAACCTACAAACCACCAATGCTTGGTAGCAACATAAAAGTTTTAAATCTCATTTCCACCCAGCTCCTGTCTGATAACATGGCTTAACACTCCAGCTTTAGTGACTTTTTCCAACAATCATGAGGCAAGTAAATCAGTCTTTTGTAATTAATTTTTAACTAATCCACACCTATTTCTAGGTTCCTGGATTTCAAATTTATTATTAACAACCAATAAATCTATGGCATTTTTTCGATTAAAGAGAAATTGATATAATTCAGGGTGCATCGTCAACCTGTAAACCGGGTTTTCGTTTGAAAGCTTTTTTGTGACACTATACATTGCTGCCGTTGTCACGGCGATCGTATATCTTTATTTCTGTTTATCTTTTGTGTGTCACAGGGAGGTTTTTGGATGAAAATCTAGGTTTACAATAATTTTCATTAATTTGGTTAAGATTTTCACATGCCCCTTTTTTTAAATCCATTTAATGACAGACACCTAACAGTTGGTTTTTTGCTTAGGTTTTTTGTGCGCTTTTTTTGGTTAGAATAAGAAATGGATTTAAAATAATTCTTTTGACTCTAACAGAATATTTCTTCTCCTGGCCTCATGTTTCAAAACAAAATTTTATGTAACTGTTCAATAACCTTAGGATTTTTACCACTAAGGATCTTTGTGACATTTTTTGCGTTTATGTATTTTTAGCTTAAGAAATTTTATGTATTTTTAGCTATTAAGTTTTTAACAACACAACCCATTGTGATGACATTGTTGTGTACATCTTATATGTAACTTCACAATCAGTAGAACTGATGAAGTGCAGGAAAACTGCACGAAACGTCTTCTATTAAAAGATTGAAATAGTTTTTTCATTTTTTATTTCTCCTTGACTGATAACCTCCATTACAGTGAGACTTCTTCTCACTCACTTGATATATTGTTAATATTAAACAGTCGTACAGTCGTGTATATATATATATATATATATATATATATACTAAATTGCTAATATAATTGGGTGTGCAGTTGAATAGGGAAAAAAGAAGACCATTAACGTGTTCTCATTTAAACCAATGCATTATATTTCGTACATAGTCATGTACATCATCAGATGCTAGGCTACAATATACAAATAGTGAAAAAACAATCCAAATGTTACAAAATTTGATGACTTACTTTATAGAGACAGGATTGATGTTGGATAGAATAACTTTTTCCACTTCATGGTTTTGTACATGTACATACGAAATTACGTCTCAAAAAAACAAATCGTAAAAAACTCGTCACTGGATAAAAACAGATTTCTATATCTTCGAAGATGTATATTTAAAACAGTTTAAAATTAATAAATATGTAGGTTGACTATATTGACATTATCGATGGTTTTGCCTTATTTTATCAGAATTATTAATAATTTTATTTAATTTTGTACCGGCTTCTTGTGTCAACCTCTAAACGTCAACCATGTGACCACTGACAGCAAGACAGAGAGACCACCTCAGAACTCAGAGGGCTTCCTATATCTGTCTCCTGTCAACAATCACACGGAGCACCCAGAAACTGACAACTTTGTGACTGTGTAACGTAAAGAGATTTGAAATATGTACAGTAAATAGAATTTATAACAATATATAAAATTAGCAGAATTGATAACTGCAGAAATATTGTTTTAATATTTCTGACTATAGTGGTCTGTGGAAAAAATTATTAAAAATTATTGATGTTCAAATTTGAAAGACCCTAACTCAAATTTTCTTTGAAAAAACTCTAAATGTTAGATAACATGTAGATGTTATTGTTAATTTTATTTATTCAAGAAAAGTATCTGAAACATTGAAAGTTTTGTTTTTCTCTAACATTAACAAAAAAGAGTAGATTTCACTGAGATTCTGAATGTCTGATCTTTTATTAATAACATGGTCTTCTTCTGCAATATATGCCATCTCTAGGAACAGCCTTTTGTCTAATTTGTTTTCTTTTGCAAGAATCTTGATTTCATTGAAGTTCATTGTGTGGTTAGATTCAGTAACATGTTTTGCTAGAGAACACCTTTCTGCATAGTGTCTAATATCAGATTTATGTGATACGATTCGATCTCTAAGATATCTCGAACATTGGCCGATGTATTTTTTGTTACAATCATTACATGGGATACTATACACTATGCCTGACTGGAGCTCTCTAGGGGTCTTGTCTTTTAATTTTGAGAAGATAGAATTTACTGTTAAGACCGTTTTATTTGCCACTTTAATTTCCAAATATGGTTTTAATATGCGTGTTAACTTAGGTGTCATTTCTTGTATATATGGTAAAGTGACGAATTTAGTGGTGGTTGGGTTAGCATTGCTGTTTGCTGACGGATCTTGTTCAGTTAATTGATTGTTGTTAATTATGTTTATGGATGATGTACTGAATAGGATCTTTTTTAATAATAAAGATGGATATGAATTTTCGATGAACAATTGGTAAAGAATTCTTAGGTTTTTCTTGTGGTATGATGTGTCAGATATTTGCATTACCCTGTTTTTCATTTGTTTGACTAGGTTTATTTTGATAGAGTGTTTATGGTAGGAGTTGTAGTTGAGAAACCTACCTGAACTCATGCTTTTTCTATACCAGTCAATAGTAATCATATTTGTGTTTGATCGTATAAACTTTGTATCTAGAAAAGGGATGGATTGATGTTCATCCTCTTTTTCTATAGTGAATTTTATATAAGGATCGTAGCTATTGAACACAAATAGTAGTTCGTCTTCTTTGTCTTTGGGTATTGCCAATATCATGTCATCTACATATTTCTTAATAAAATGTATTTTAAAGGAGATAACTGGTATCACTACGTCGAGTAGATCATCCATAACGTAAGAGGCCAATATGGGGCTGATTTTTGCACCCATAGGTGTACCAAATTTTAAAGAAAATATTTTATTGTCAAAAGAGAAATATGAATTGTTAAATAAAAAAGATATTAAATTGACAAAAGTATCAAGATCTATCTTACAGTGTTGAGCAATCTCTTCCCAGTGCTTGTAAATTGATCTAATACAGGCTCGTAAGTACACATTATTGAATAAAGATACCACATCAAGACTGACAAGGACATAGTCTTTAGGTAGTTGCATATTATTGAATTTCTTTTTTACATCAAAAGAATCTCTTATGTAGTACTCATTATCAAGAACATATGCTGACGTTAATATGTCTGTGAGGAAAATGGCTATACTTTCCGTTGGTGCATTTATAGATGATACAATTGGTCGAACTGCCAACGTAGGCTTATGTATCTTAGGTAATGAGTAGTACCTAGGAGCTACACTATTATAATTAGTAAGGCGTTTTCTAGTCTTTTCATCAATGAATTTTTTGGTGCATAATTGTTTAACTAAATTATTACTTTTTCTTTGGATCGATTCTGTAGGATCTGACTGTAACTTCTGATAATATATGTCATTTTGTAATAGTTGGTTAGATAATTCTGTATAATCAGATTTGTTCATGATGACAGTGACATTTCCTTTATCAGATCTAGTTACAATCAGCTCTGGGTGTTCTTTTAAAAATTTTTTTGCTGTATCGAAAATTTTATGTAAAAAATTGCTTGTATTTTTACTATATGCAACATAATTAGTTAGAATGTTTGTTGCTCTTGCTCTTACTATGTTTTTTATACTATTATCCACAATAGAAGAGGATATTAAATCAATGTCAGACAAAAGGCCTTTGATAGATATATCATGATGTATTCTTGGTTCTAAACTGAATTTAGGTCCAAGCGATAACAAGTTGTCGCTAACTTGTTATCGCTTGGACCTAAATTCAGTTTAGAACCAAGAATACATCATGATATATCTATCAAAGGCCTTTTGTCTGACATTGATTTAATATCCTCTTCTATTGTGGATAATAGTATAAAAAACATAGTAAGAGCAAGAGCAACAAACATTCTAACTAATTATGTTGCATATAGTAAAAATACAAGCAATTTTTTACATAAAATTTTCGATACAGCAAAAAAATTTTTAAAAGAACACCCAGAGCTGATTGTAACTAGATCTGATAAAGGAAATGTCACTGTCATCATGAACAAATCTGATTATACAGAATTATCTAACCAACTATTACAAAATGACATATATTATCAGGAGTTACAGTCAGATCCTACAGAATCGATCCAAAGAAAAAGTAATAATTTAGTTAAACAATTATGCACCAAAAAATTCATTGATGAAAAGACTAGAAAACGCCTTACTAATTATAATAGTGTAGCTCCTAGGTACTACTCATTACCTAAGATACATAAGCCTACGTTGGCAGTTCGACCAATTGTATCATCTATAAATGCACCAACGGAAAGTATAGCCATTTTCCTCACAGACATATTAACGTCAGCATATGTTCTTGATAATGAGTACTACATAAGAGATTCTTTTGATGTAAAAAAGAAATTCAATAATATGCAACTACCTAAAGACTATGTCCTTGTCAGTCTTGATGTGGTATCTTTATTCAATAATGTGTACTTACGAGCCTGTATTAGATCAATTTACAAGCACTGGGAAGAGATTGCTCAACACTGTAAGATAGATCTTGATACTTTTGTCAATTTAATATCTTTTTTATTTAACAATTCATATTTCTCTTTTGACAATAAAATATTTTCTTTAAAATTTGGTACACCTATGGGTGCAAAAATCAGCCCCATATTGGCCTCTTACGTTATGGATGATCTACTCGACGTAGTGATACCAGTTATCTCCTTTAAAATACATTTTATTAAGAAATATGTAGATGACATGATATTGGCAATACCCAAAGACAAAGAAGACGAACTACTATTTGTGTTCAATAGCTACGATCCTTATATAAAATTCACTATAGAAAAAGAGGATGAACATCAATCCATCCCTTTTCTAGATACAAAGTTTATACGATCAAACACAAATATGATTACTATTGACTGGTATAGAAAAAGCATGAGTTCAGGTAGGTTTCTCAACTACAACTCCTACCATAAACACTCTATCAAAATAAACCTAGTCAAACAAATGAAAAACAGGGTAATGCAAATATCTGACACATCATACCACAAGAAAAACCTAAGAATTCTTTACCAATTGTTCATCGAAAATTCATATCCATCTTTATTATTAAAAAAGATCCTATTCAGTACATCATCCATAAACATAATTAACAACAATCAATTAACTGAACAAGATCCGTCAGCAAACAGCAATGCTAACCCAACCACCACTAAATTCGTCACTTTACCATATATACAAGAAATGACACCTAAGTTAACACGCATATTAAAACCATATTTGGAAATTAAAGTGGCAAATAAAACGGTCTTAACAGTAAATTCTATCTTCTCAAAATTAAAAGACAAGACCCCTAGAGAGCTCCAGTCAGGCATAGTGTATAGTATCCCATGTAATGATTGTAACAAAAAATACATCGGCCAATGTTCGAGATATCTTAGAGATCGAATCGTATCACATAAATCTGATATTAGACACTATGCAGAAAGGTGTTCTCTAGCAAAACATGTTACTGAATCTAACCACACAATGAACTTCAATGAAATCAAGATTCTTGCAAAAGAAAACAAATTAGACAAAAGGCTGTTCCTAGAGATGGCATATATTGCAGAAGAAGACCATGTTATTAATAAAAGATCAGACATTCAGAATCTCAGTGAAATCTACTCTTTTTTGTTAATGTTAGAGAAAAACAAAACTTTCAATGTTTCAGATACTTTTCTTGAATAAATAAAATTAACAATAACATCTACATGTTATCTAACATTTAGAGTTTTTTCAAAGAAAATTTGAGTTAGGGTCTTTCAAATTTGAACATCAATAATTTTTAATAATTTTTTCCACAGACCACTATAGTCAGAAATATTAAAACAATATTTCTGCAGTTATCAATTCTGCTAATTTTATATATTGTTATAAATTCTATTTACTGTACATATTTCAAATCTCTTTACGTTACACAGTCACAAAGTTGTCAGTTTCTGGGTGCTCCGTGTGATTGTTGACAGGAGACAGATATAGGAAGCCCTCTGAGTTCTGAGGTGGTCTCTCTGTCTTGCTGTCAGTGGTCACATGGTTGACGTTTAGAGGTTGACACAAGAAGCCGGTACAAAATTAAATAAAATTATTAATAATTCTGATAAAATAAGGCAAAACCATCGATAATGTCAATATAGTCAACCTACATATTTATTAATTTTAAACTGTTTTAAATATACATCTTCGAAGATATAGAAATCTGTTTTTATCCAGTGACGAGTTTTTTACGATTTGTTTTTTTGAGACGTAATTTCGTATGTACATGTACAAAACCATGAAGTGGAAAAAGTTATTCTATCCAACATCAATCCTGTCTCTATAAAGTAAGTCATCAAATTTTGTAACATTTGGATTGTTTTTTCACTATTTGTATATTGTAGCCTAGCATCTGATGATGTACATGACTATGTACGAAATATAATGCATTGGTTTAAATGAGAACACGTTAATGGTCTTCTTTTTTCCCTATTCAACTGCACACCCAATTATATTAGCAATTTAGTGCCTAACTGGTCAGTTGTGATCACACATCCTGTATATATATATATATATATATATATATATATATATATATATATATATAAATGGTGGATGTGTGAATTATTCGTAAAGGGATTATTCCACATTCTCTATTTCATTTGTTTGATTTGATATATATATATATATATAAATGGGGTTGAGGTTTATTGGGTATACAGCTGAATAAAACCAAGTGGTACTCTGTTTAACAAATCGTTATATTTCGCTGATTTTCATCAGCATCATCAGACGAAAGCTACAATATTTAAAAAATGGTACAATGTTATAATATGATCTTTTTTTAACAATTTTTATCTTACCTAATTGAGGTTAACGGTATTAAGATATTAAGATGACATCGAGATACTGCAATTTTGATATAAAATGGATGAAATTTTGTTAATAGTGATGTATTAGGATTAATTTAAATTATTTTTATATTGACAAGACGGAAAATTTTTTGATTTGAAGTTGATTGAATGTCAATAAGGTGAAGTACTAGATATACTAAATATTGAATGTTATTGAGTGTTTTATGTGAGAAATAAGTTAGGTATAAATCGTTAATGTCACAAAAGCTTATTTGAATAAAATCTATTATATCGGTTTTCTTTTAGTTGGAAAATTTAATATTATTTTTTGTATGTTAATTATTTATTTAAAATATGTATTTATTGATGTTGTTTTTCTAATTGTAATAAATAAGCATAAATTTCACTTAGATGTTCGACGTCTGATTTTTTATTTATTAAGTTATCTGTTTGAATGATAAATGCCATCTCGAGGAATAGTCTCTTGTTAAGACTATTTTCCATTGCAAGGATTTTTGTTTCGTTGTAGTTCATTACATGTTGTTCATCATGTACGTGTTTTGCAAGGGAACATCTATCAGGATATAATCTACTGTCACTCTTGTGTGAAGTGATACGGCTTTTCAGGTGTCTATTCGTTTGGCCTATGTATTGTTTGTTACAATTTAAATAAATAATTAACATACAAAAAATAATATTAAATTTTCCAACTAAAAGAAAACCGATATAATAGATTTTATTCAAATAAGCTTTTGTGACATTAACGATTTATACCTAACTTATTTCTCACATAAAACACTCAATAACATTCAATATTTAGTATATCTAGTACTTCACCTTATTGACATTCAATCAACTTCAAATCAAAAAATTTTCCGTCTTGTCAATATAAAAATAATTTAAATTAATCCTAATACATCACTATTAACAAAATTTCATCCATTTTATATCAAAATTGCAGTATCTCGATGTCATCTTAATATCTTAATACCGTTAACCTCAATTAGGTAAGATAAAAATTGTTAAAAAAAGATCATATTATAACATTGTACCATTTTTTAAATATTGTAGCTTTCGTCTGATGATGCTGATGAAAATCAGCGAAATATAACGATTTGTTAAACAGAGTACCACTTGTTTTTATTCAGCTGTATACCCAATAAACCTCAACCCCATTTTTATCTACCAGGTCAGCTGTTATCTTAAAAAAAAAAAAAAAAAAAAAAAAATATATATATATATATATATATATATATATATATCCAATTTTATATATATATATATATATATATATATATATATATATATATATATATATATATATATATATTTATTTTACTTACCAAATAAATGGTGTAAGATCACATCGTTAAATCCTCCGTATATCAATGGGTACCAATAGAATAGACTAGTTTCGCGATGCCTCGCTCGTCAGTATTCGACTAGGTACGAATTGATACACCGACGGTTCAACGATGTGTCTTAATATTTCGCACCTCAGGTGCCGAGCTACAAAAGTGCCATCTACTCTGATGAACAAGAAGTAGAAACACGACTCGAAAAGAGAAGTTTTCCACAATCTTTTGAGCTGTATTAAAAGTTGCCTGCATGCAGGGCTTCGGCAAAAGCTTTGCCAATGCTAGATTTTACATACCAAATAAATGGTGTAAGATCACATCGTTAAATCCTCCGTATATCAATGGGTACCAATAGAATAGACTAGTTTCGCGATGCCTCGCTCGTCAGTATTCGGCTAGGTACGAATTGATACACCGACGGTTCAACGATGTGTCTTAATATTTCGCACCTCAGGTGCCGAGCTACAAAAGTGCCATCTACTCTGATGACCAAGAAGTAGAAACACGACTCGAAAAGAGAAGTTTTCCACAATCTTTTGAGCTGTACTAAAAGTTGCCTGCATGCAGGGCTTCGGCAAAAGCTTTGCCAATGCTAGATTTTACATACCAAATAAATGGTGTAAGATCACATCGTTAAATCCTCCGTATATCAATGGGTACCAATAGAATAGACTAGTTTCGCGATGCCTCGCTCGTCAGTATTCGGCTAGGTACGAATTGATACACCGACGGTTCAACGATGTGTCTTAATATTTCGCACCTCAGGTGCCGAGCTACAAAAGTGCCATCTACTCTGATGACCAAGAAGTAAAAACACGACTCGAAAAGAGAAGTTTTCCACAATCTTTTGAGCTGTATAAAAGTTGCCTGCATGCAGGGCTTCGGCAAAAGCTTTGCCAATGCTAGATTTTACATACCAAATAAATGGTGTAAGATCACATCGTTAAATCCTCCGTATATCAATGGGTACCAATAGAATAGACTAGTTTCGCGATGCCTCGCTCGTCAGTATTCGGCTAGGTACGAATAATTGATACACCGACGGTTCAACGATGTGTCTTAATATTTCGCACCTCAGGTGCCGAGCTACAAAAGTGCCATCTACTCTGATGACCAAGAAGTAGAAACACGACTCGAAAAGAGAAGTTTTCCACAATCTTTTGAGCTGTATTAAAAGTTGCCTACATGCAGGGCTTCGGCAAAAAATTTGCCAATGCTAGATTTTACATACCAAATAAATGGTGTAAGATCACATTGTTAAATCCTCCGTATATCAATGGGTACCAATATATATATATATATATATATATATATATATATATATATATATATATATATATATATATATATATATATATATATATATATATATTGATACATGTATCCATGTGACTTCCAAAGTAGATTCTCGTAATACGTTGTTACTTCATATATACCGTTATGACTTCCGATTTCGGAAGTCACAACGTTTTGCCTATATTTTTACGAATTTGGCTACTAGATGGTATCAGAAGGCTTATATTAAAAATTTCGCTGGAAGTCATATCGTACCTAACATACTCATAAGATCAGATTTTAGTTCGACGGTATATCACCAGCGCTAGTGTCGCTCCCGTGCTACTATACAGGTTATGTACACAACGCGTAGCGTCTTCCGTATACCACACCGCTCGGTGTGACTTCCGTTTTTTGGCAACCCTGTGTAACGGTTTCCAGACATGCATTTGTTGTAGATTCGCGGTCCTAATCGTACTTAGTATTTTGTGTATGAAACATGAATAATTTCATACTTTTGTGTTAACATTAATAATAGCTTTCTTTTAAATCTGCTTTACTTTTAAAGTTAGCCTTAAATGAAGCCAATTATATCTCTATAAATATATATTATCTGTACTTATTTTAGTCTATAATATTTACTTACCTCTTTATTTATAGAAATTCATTTTTCTCGTGTTTTTGTTTACTTTCTTTTTTACAATAAACTTCTAATTCAATCTACACTAACCGGCACGAAAAACGGGCAACCAAAAAATTGGTAATTTTTGATGTCTCGTATCTCCTAAACCTGTTGTCCGATTTAAGTAATTTTTTAATATGTTATAGCCTTATTCTTTAACAATATCGCTATAATAATATTGTTGATAGGCATGTAAATTTTATTGTATACCAAGTGTACCCATCAAACTGGGTTTTTTTCTCAATTTTCACAACACCCTGTGGAATATTCTAGCCTTTGTAAAATATTGAAATTAAAACCCAACTATAGCCCCAGTTTTTCTTAACATTCTGTTTTTTTTTATTTATTCGCTTACGTTGGATAATAAAAAAGTTATGGACTTTAACAACTGGCCATGTTCTTTATCAATACAGGGTGTTTCTAAATAAGTGCGACTGACTTTAAGGGGTAATTCTGCATGAAAAAATAATGATTGTTTGGCAAAAGAATTTTATTTTTGCTATCATTATTTTTTCATGCAGAATTACCCCTTAAAGTTTGTCGCATTCATTTAGAAACACCATGTATCGATAAAGAACATGGCTAGTTGTTAAAGTAACTAACTTTTATATTATCCAACATAAGCGAATGAATAAAAAAACAGGATGTTAAGAAAACCTGGGGCTATAGCTGGGTTTTAATTTCAATATTGTATAAAGGCTAGAATATTCCACAGGCTGTTGTGGAAATTGAGAAAAAAAACCCAGTTTCATTGGTACGCCTGGTATTCGGTATATAATGATAACTTACATGTCTAGAAATAATATTATTACAGCGATATTGTTAAAGAATAAGGCTATAATATATTAAAAAAATACTTAAATCGGACAATAGGTTTAGAAGATACGAGCCATCAAAATGACCCATTTTTTGGGGAGCCCGTTTTTCGTGCCGGTGAGTATATATATTCAATAATCTAAATTAATTTTAAAAATCTTATTAAAAGCTTAAGGTGATATACAGTAGCGATCAACAGGTAGCCAAAACGCCTTCCAAGATTGCGGCTGTAATTTTGAATATTTATTCGACGTATTTGGCACACGTATTCGTAATATAATAAAGAATGGCGGTACAGAGCCCAATTTGGGAAATATGTTAGTATCTGGAAATTACTCTATAATTAAATACAATATTAAAAAAAGAGCCCGTACCGCCATTAAGAAAAAAAAAATACACTTTCTTTAAATAAACTTTTTTATCCGATGCCTAGATCTTGTGTCATTTTGGAACTACTAATGGAATAAAAAATTTTAGTAGTTCCAAAATGACACAAAATTTAGGCATCGGATAAAAAAGTTTATTTTCTTGTTCCTCTTAATTGCGGTATAGGCTCGTTTTTTTAATATTATACTTAATAACAGAGTAATTTCCACATATTAATATATTTTTCAAATTGGGGTCTGTACCGCCATTCTTTATTATATTACGAATACGTGTGCCAAATATCTCGAAAAATATTCAAGATTACAGCCGCAATCTTGGAACGCGTTTTCGCTACCTGTTAATCGCTACTGTTTCCTCATAAATAGAAGAAATGTAGGTAAATGTTCTCATTTAACGAAATTTCCGAAAATTGTGTATTTTTTTGGACCCAAGTAGGCTGAAAGATTTTATAGTTATTGTTATTTCGAAAGTAATAAAACGTGTAAAAATATACAAAAAAATTGAATGTACAATTACAATTGAATGTAATTAAATACACGATAAAATGAATCAAGAGCGATAAAAAGTTTAAAGTAATAAATTCTAGTAATAATATAAAATACAGTAAACTCTCTCTTAAGGGGGTGGGCGCAAAATCTCTGTCCAATGCTATTTAAATACATTTATTTTTTTCGAATCCTGAGAAAACTAATAAATATTTTTTAAAACATACACCCAGAATGAAAGATAACATTATTACGGAGGACCGAAAGTCCCTTAGAATAAACAAAAAGTTTCTTTTGAATGAAATATTCGAAATTAAAAATCACACTAACTTTTCTCTTGTTTTTTCATCCCATTATCTTTATTAAAATAAACATATATTAGGTATATAAGTTATTAAAATGAACATTATATAAGTTTTCAGGAACTTTCTGCCCTCGGTAATAATGTAAGCTTCCATTCTGCGTTTAAATTTTTCAAAAATACTTATTAGTTTTCTCAGAATTCGAAAAAAATTAATGCATTTAATTAGCACTGGACCAAGATTTTGCGCCTATCCCCAACTAACACCTCCTCTATACGGACGGTATTTAAAACAAAATTCATTTGCCGATATATTGAGCCTGTATATATACTCATTGTTTGATTTGCTTGTCTAGAAAATACTTAGAAGAAATGCGTACAATGTGTTTCCCCGTTGTACGCATTTCTTCTAAGCATTTTCTAGACAAGCAAATCAAACAATGAGTATATATACAGGCTCAATATATCGGCAAATGAATTTTGTTTTAAATACCGTCCGTATAGAGGAGGTGTTAGTTGGGGATAGGCTGTACTCTTCCGGACAATCCCTTAAAATGATGTGTACCTAAATGAAAAAAAAAAATACATAGGTATTTTTTCCAAATATTTTAATACAAAATTACAATATTTATATTTTATTATTTCAAATTAAAACAGAGATGACAACGACTGATATTTGATAACTCTTTACCTTATCAGCAGTAGGTAATAAAAATCTGGTTTTTAGTGTGGGATCCGTCATTAAAATATTTTGTGTGTCGGTCATTAAAAGAAATGTGACACCATACCGCGTTGCTCTAATAATACTTTAACATTGATATCTTGTGACTAAAAATGTTAACGGAATGTCTGCTTGATTGAACATATCCAATAAAAATTGTATTTTCTTTAAAAATGTTTGGGATTGAAGGGAGACTTAGACTGTATGATAAAACAATAATATATTATATTATTATATTGTATAATTATTATACAAACAAAACAGTTATAATTATCAAGATTTTTGCTGTAAACTCGTGGAGAATAATTAAATTAATGGAGATCGGTAAATATGCACTTAAAAAAACCTTAAATTATGCAAAAAACAGTTGAATTGAAATATGCACTAAAATATTATGCTTTTATGCATTTATAAAAAACGCAATAATAATAATTATTGGTGTATTGAAAGTAGGTATTCCAGGTTGTATCTTAGTCGATAGGAAAAATATTCTGATTCGTTTTTTACGATCTTACGGAGATAGTATAGTTCATTAACGGTTTTTGCTCCAAATTTTAAAGAACGGATTGACGTGAAATTTAGCTTACACATAGGTAACATGTAAAAGAAAAAAAGTGAAAAGAAAACTTTGCCCTGGGGGTTGAGTTTCTCCTCTTCTCGGAGGGGAAAAATATACGTTCAAAATAAGTTCGGAAATGGATAAACACACTAATTCTAAGCAACTTCTGTTATATAGAATTTTTCACTAAGTTAATACTATTTGAGTTATTTGCTAGTCAATATGTCAATTTTTCAACAAAAAACACTTTTATACGGTTTTTTGCCAATAACTCAAAAAGTAAGTAGGTATGTTATCGGGAAAAACATTAAAAATATAGCTTATAAAGTAACAAAATTGATGTACTTATAACTTTTTAGAATCAGTAGAAGCAAAGTTGTAGCTAATGTAAAACAGGAAACAGGTTCATATTCGCCAAATTTAAAAATGAATAATTTCACGTGAAATAACCAAAAAATGATAGCAACTAAAAAATGATGCACTGTTGTGAGAACACTTATTACAACTTTTTTAAAGTTTTAAAAAAATCTTTTTTATGTTTTCTAAAAAAGTTTCTAGCGTTAAAATTAAGAAAGATACTCTCAAAATAAAGTAGGTCCTATTTTTCTTAATAAACTCCGAAAATCACCCCTTACTTCGGGCTAAGTAAAGGGCTAATTTTTGAAAAATTGGGTTTTAAAGTAAAATTGTTTAAATTTTGAAAGAGATGTTTTTTTTTCAAAATGACATAAAATTTATTAGTGCTACCAAAAATTACGAACAGTAAAAAATGTAGGTTTTGCTTTTCTGAATATTTAGGATTATGTTTTTTTCTTTGAGACAAATATTGGTTAAGATATGGCTGTTCAAAATTGGCATACACAGTTGGTTAGTGACTAGTTCAATCCCTTTCAATTACATCCCCTTCAAAAATAAGCACTTTGAACCAATGAAGCTTACATACACGAGTAAATCAACTTGTGAAGTGGTGACGATAAATTTTATTTGCTAACTTCCTTAATTTAATGCTAAAAACTTTTTAACCTTTTTTTAAACACTGCAAAAAAGTTGTAATGAGTGTTCCCCAAAAAGTGCTTTAGTTTTTGACACTTCACGTTGAAATATTCAATTTGAAATTTGACGTGTATGAACCTATTTGCCATTAGTTACAACTCTTCTTTTACTGGGTCTAGGGATCTCATACATAAGTACACCATTTTTTCACTTTTTTATGGGCTATATTTTTCTTAAGAATGTTTTTTTCGATAAAATACTTACTTTTTGAGTTAATTGCAAAAAAAACCGTTAAAATGTGTTTTTTTTTTGTTGAATAATGAACAAAAAAGAACAATAGTTCCTTAGAATTAGTCAGTTAATCCATTTCCGGACTTATTTTGAACGTATATTTTTTCATCCCTAGACGAGGTGAAAGTCACCCCCATGGCAAAAAAAAACATCGGCACAATATCAATTTTCTTCTTTGATATGTTACCTATGTGTATGCCAAATTTCATGTCAATCTTAAGTGGTTTTTTAAAATTTATGGGTTTTGCAATATTTTACCGTCAGGGAACGGACTAATAGAAGAGGATCCGATATAAGGCCGATCTGCATCGATCTATTTAATAGATAACAATAATTATTGGATATGTAATTTAGTATGTTAACAATTATAAAAAACAAGGGGTGCATGATCTAATTTTCTTCTGACTATAATCAATTAATAACTAATAAATTACTTTTATCTACTCTATGTCGTATTATGTATAAATTTTTAGTTTGTGAAAACTGTCATTATAGATAGCAGTGCTTTAAAGTAAGCATGAAGTAACAATGTATTTTAAATGGGATTTACTTTTTCTCACTGTTTTTGACACACTTTCATATAATCAAATATTCTTTCTTAACTTTCGCGTTGTCATGGTGATGACATAATGAGCAATAAATTACAAAAAAAAAATTTGACAGTTTTGTGGTTTGAAAGAAATTAGAATTTTTATAGGTCAAAGTTCTAAAAATTGTAGAATAGAAATGAATTCCAGTGACGAAGAGTTACAGTATTTTTATTTGTTTATCGTAGATAAAATATTGTATGAAATTGTGCGTGAAGTACTTTTTGCGAACTTACGCGATGTATAGCACTCGCTCCGTTTCATAAATAACTATTTTCATATATTAAAAAAAAAATGTTTCGACCCGGGTAGATATTATTCCAGATTTTCAGATTTGGGCACAGGGTTGGATTGTTGGGGCATATATGGAGAGCAGGTAGCGCAACAACTATAAACTCAATTTTACAATGGAAACCCGGAGTTAGAAGGAGACGCGGAGGAACTAGAATAAATGGTTACAGGAATTAAAGGAAGATTTATATAGGGCAGGAATTAGAGACTAGCAGAAAAAGAAAGAGGATAGAAAGAAATGGAGAAGCATAGTCAATAGTATCGAGTAGCAGACTGGGAAAAATCTGCTCGAAAAAGATGGATCTAGATAGCTTTTTAGTTGCTAATCCCCACCTGGAGTGTTTAGCCATTTAATTTCTTTATTACATATTATTATTGGTACATCAAAAATTAAAAGGACGGTGCCTGTAATAAAATCTAAAATATTAAAATTTTCTATAAGTTCAAATTTATTTATTAACATTTTTGATATAATTTTCATAAATAAATGACTTACTATTAACACTTTTTTAATTAATTCCAATAAATCCAGTTTACAGCAATAATATATTAGTATTTTTGTAAAATAAATATCAATCATATTATCATAAATAACACAGGTTTACAAAAAAAACTAAATTTCGGACAATTTGACGAAACCATATGACAAGGGGGTTTTTAAAGTGGCAGATCACAAATCCGGGGTCTGCTCACCTCTGTCGCGTCAGGTAAAGGTCATTTCAAGGTCAAATCAAGATAAATCGACAGTCGCTCTGAAAAAGTATATTAGGGGGTTCTTGGGGTCGCTGAAGACGAATCCGGAGTCCGCTGACCTCTATCACGTCTAGTTCAACGTCACTTTAAGGTCAAATCAACATAAATCGACATAATCGCTCTGAAAGTATAGGGAGTTTTGGGGTCGCTGATCATGAAAACTGCGGTCCGTTGAGCTCTACCACGTCATGTAAAGGTCATTTCAAGTTCAAATCAGAAGTTAACAAAATTGATTTGACCTTGAAATGGCCTTTACCTGACGTGGTTGAGCTCAACGGGCCCCAGTTTTGTGATCAGGGACCCCAAAAACACCCTAATATACTTTTTCACAGCGGTTGTGTTGATTTATCTTGATTTGACCTCAAAATGACCTTCAGCTAGACGTGATAGAGGTGAACGGATCCTGGATTCGTTATAAGCGACCCCAAAAACCTCATAATATACTTTTTCAGAGCGACTGTCGATTTATCTTGATTTGTCCTTGAAATGACCTTTACCTGACGTGATAGAGGTTAGCGGACCCCGGATTCGTAACCAGCGACCCCAAAAACCCCCCTAGTCATATGGTTTCGTCAAATAGTCCGAAATGTATTTTTTTGTAAACCTGTATAATCAAAAGAATATCAATCTTTTAATTTAAATAGACAAATTTAAAACACAGACAACTGTATTCACAGTAAAAGTTTCAAAAGATCACACATTACGCTGAAAATAAAAGGTAAATCTAGCAGACGAGTCGTTGTGACTTCCAAAATATGACAACACCGCTGGAAGTGACAACGCGCCTTGAACTACCCTATATATGGAAGCCATAACGTATGCTGTACGCTTCGGTATATACGTATATATATACAAAATTTATTTTGGTAAATCCTTTCCCCTCAATAGGTAGACCCATTTTATAAGCCCCCCTTTTACCAAATACACAATTTTTAAAAAATAATTCCTAGTAGAAAAGGTGGAAGTCGGACAGCCTTTTCTGTATACCGGAAGTCACAACTTAACGTGCATCAATATATATATATATATATATATATATATATATATATATATTATATATATAACAGGTATATAATCTTTGCTGAACAGTTAGGAAACAAAGTTGAAATATTGGGGTAGCAGCAATCTCAAAGAAAACTCTTTATAATAATTCCAAGATTTTTGATGGCACAAAGATAACAATTTTTATTGATTTTAGTTAGACTAATTGTTAAATACTGTATATTTATATTTGTAGTTTCCCTGAAGATGATAATAAACATTATCGAAAGCTTGGAATTATTATAAAGAGTTTTCTTTGAGATTGCTGCTACCCCAATATTTCAACTTTGTTTTATATATATATATATATATATATATATATATATATATATATATATATATATATATATATATATATATATATATATATATATATATATATATACAGGGTGGTGAATCGGAAAACGGGCCATAGGATACTCAATGTAAAATTCTAAACTGTTGAATTTCTGCTTCCCTAATTATGTTACATCAAAAGTCATGAGAAGTTATTTGTAGAGGATTGAAATCTGTATTAGAAACAGAAGTTACAATTGTTCTACGATTTAAACACATTCCAAAATTTTGAAAAAGTATAATGTATTTACCGCAGTAGGTATGTGTGGGCATGTTAGGCCACACGTTACTATTTAACTGACAGTGAGCACATTATTGACTGAAGAAGATATCTTTATTATTAATACTTCTTAACTAAAGGTATCTTATCAACTTTATTGTGTTTTAAACAGTAAGTGATAAAATAAATAAAAAAATTGACAGTTCAAATTGTTAATATAATAAATTTATTGTCAACAAATGCAACCTTATACACATTATGGTATTGCGTGTGGCCTAACTTTGGCGTATTACTCTGAAAAATGTATTATATTTTTACAAAATTTTGAATAATTATTGTTCGTAGAACAATATTAACAGTTGTTTTCAATACAGATTTCAATTCTCTACAAATAGTTTCTTATGACTTTTGATGTAAAATAATTAGGGAAGCAGGAATTCAACAGTTTAGAATTTTACATTGAGTTTCCTATGGCCCGCTTTCCAATTCACCACCCGGTATATATATATATATATACATATATATATATATATATATCGATAAAAGGTACGTTGTCGCCTCGCGGTGAAAACTATGACGACCTCGCCTCACCCTTTTGCAGTTCTTTTTTTCAAAAAATATATGCATATATACAATGAGGGGAACTTTCTAATTAAGAATCTCTAAAGAGGGGAAACGATTTTAAATGTTTTTTTTATATATAAATTTACGATTAAATCCAATGCGCTGTCGCCTCACAACTATATATGACTAAGAATGAAAGCCGGTACGTTGTTGCCTCAGACGGCGTTGCCAAATATTCGAAAATGAATAAAGGATTGAGTGGGTCGAACTTTGGTGCACAGCGAGAGGTAGTATAGGTATTTATTACGGATATAGGTAAAGAAATAGTGGGAACTTGTTCACATGTTCCATTGCTGTTTACATTAAAAATTAAGGATGGTTATTTTTGATATTTTAACCTTCGGATGACCAAGCGGGGGAAATTGTGACCCCAGCGTATGTTTTTCTTTAATAAATTTAAAAGTATTTTCAATTTTTAACTCATTATTTTTTTATTTGACTTTAATATCATTCTAGATATCCTCATATTTTGAAATAAAAAAAATTCCCTATATTTTACGAATAAAAAATATATTCTGAAGTTGATGTTTAGTAAAATGGCGTCTATTATGTGTAATTACAAGTAGGGCTTACAATACCGGGATTTCGGGATCCCGGACGATTTTTGTCCGGTATTCCATAC